>NC_134190.1:8339610-8620422 GCF_964188355.1 Buteo buteo | reverse complement strand
GACTCGACTTGGGCAAAACTAACTTATTACCAATCAAGTCAGCGTAGGGTAATGAGAAATAAACCGAATAAGAACACCTTCCTCCCACCCCTCTCTTCTTCCCCGGCACAACTTCAGTCCCAAATTCTCTACCTCCTCCCCTGCAGCAGCACAAGGGGACAGGGAATGGGGGTTGGGGTCAGTTCATCACACATTGACTCTGCTGCTCCTTCCTCCTCAAGAGCAGGACTCCTCACACTCTTCCCCTGCTCCAGCATGGGGTGCCTCCCACGGGAGACAGTTCTCCACGAATTTCTCCAATGTGAGTCCTTCCCACGGGCTGCAGTTCTTCACAAACTGCTCCATTATGGGTCCCTTCCATGGGCTGCAGTCCTTCAGACACAGACTGCTCCAGCGTGGGTCCCCCGCGGGGTCACAAGTCCTGCCAGCAAACCTGCTCCAGCGTGGGCTCCTCTCTCTGTGGGTCCACAGGTCCTGCCAGGAGCCTGCTCCAGCGCGGGCTTCCCACAGGGTCACAGCCTCCTTCGGGCATCCACCTGCTCCGGCGTGGGGTCCTTCACAGAGTGCAGGTATCTGCTCCACCATGGACCTCCATGGGCTTCAGGGGGACAGCCTGCCTCACCACAGTCTTCACCACAGGCTGCAGGGGAATCTCTGCTCCGGCGCCTGGAGCACCTCCTCCCTTCCTTCTTCACTGACGTGGGTGTCTGCAGGGTTGTTTCACATATTCTCACTCCTCTCTCTGGCTGTAGTTTCTGACGTGCAGCAACTTCTTCCCCTTCTTAAATACATCATCCCAGAGGCACTACCACTGTTGCCAATGGGCTCAGCCCTGGTTAGCGGTGGGTCCCTCTTGGAGCTGGCTGGCACTGGCTCTATCAGACATAGGGGAAGCTTCTAGCAGGTTCTCACAGCAAGTTACCACCCCTGTAACCCCCCAGCTACCAAAACCTTGCCATGCAAACCCAATACAAGGGAACATAATAATGAGGCAAGTTTTGAAAGACACTTTCATTAGCCTACCTTCCAGGGTCCCAAGCAGCCGATGTTTATAGAGACCTTCAAAGACAAAGGTCTCCTCCGATCCATTGTGCTAAATAGCCACTCATGGACAAAGAACTTGCCTTGTAATTTTTTTAATCCTTCACACCTTTAGCCTCTCCAATACCCCACAGCAACAAATTCCAAAGATGAATTATACATTGCACAAAAACTATGACTTTTGCTTGATAATGACATTCAGTGCTTCCTACTTCTTGTTTTGTGAGGGACAATCAACAGCCACTTCTCAGTTTCACCTTTTCCATTCCACTCCTCACTTCGTAGACTTCTAGCATATCCTCCACAGCTGCTTCTTCTCCATACTGAATAGTCCTAGTATGTTTAGGTTTTTCCTCATGTGGAAACCAGTCGATACTGCTGATCATCCTGGCTGCCATATTATGCTGGTTTTGTGAAGGGATCACCAGAACTGTGTACTTACGATGAACATACCGAGGAGCATCGCAAAGCTAACTTGTTTTCCCTAGTTCCTCTAGTAGCACTTCCAACCATCTCTTTGTCTCTTTCCTGAGTGGTAACAGCTAATTTATAGCTTATTGTTCTATGCATTATAAGAAAATAACTTCTTACTCTAGGATTGCTCACCATCACTCAACAACAGTAAAAGTTTCTTTAGAAAGAAAATCATGGAGTGTATTTTATAACTCCTGCCTAGACCTTCAACATATGAAAGTATGAGGATATTGGCTGTTCTGTTAAAGCTCCCTGGACTTATTTGAATATACAAATTTAAATTAATGACTAGACTTCCTACAGGACACTTGTCTGGTGAACTTAAAATGGACTGCCTGCAGATCAAGGTCCAGCAAAGGCAAGAACACAGGCTACGTGAGTACCAAGACCCCACAGACAGATAATGCTGCTCCCACTCCAATCATTGCTTTAACCAGTTTTGACACTTGAATTCAAGCTTCAAATTTTCTGGTATATTTTCAAAAAGAGGAAGCAATCATGGAAAATGAAGACAGTGCAAGGAATCAAAAACAAGTACCAACATAGCAGACCTACAAGAAGAGCTGCAAACAGCCCAAACTGTCTAAGAAGCTGACTTAATCCTAGTTACTGCGTAAAAAGCTATCCTTGCGCAAAAGGAGGCATTCACACCAGAACAGCAGACGCTTGCTGATATAAGCTTCAAAGCAGCAGCTTGCTGGGTAACGGGCACTGTAGTATGCTGCCTCTGTTCCTCTGCCAGAACTATTTATTTATATTCTTGTTTTGAAGCAGACTGGGGCTGTCCATTTCAGATCTGGCTCTCACAGACACTGTTTATTCCTGTTGCTACAGCCTCAGTGATGGTGTCCAATTTCTTAACCTTCATCAGTTTTCACTGACCCCCCTCATGACATGCACTTTTTCCTCATGTGAAATGTTTTTAACAGTTCATCATAGCCACCCGTTACAACCCTGCCATATCAGCTCATGTTCCTCCTATCGTTTTCCCTTCCCAGCAGCCCTTCTCTCCACAGCCTGCATGCAGCTAAATATACAAAACACCGCACTTGAAGGAACCATGTGTCACTCGGTGGCGCGCAGCTCCACCTGTTTGCCAGGCCAGCATAGTGAATTTTAAAGAAGGACCACAGGTCCCCAAGCAAACGGCTGGAAAGGGCCTACAGACCCTTACGAGCAGTAGTTGCACACAATGAGGAGTTACTCAGCCAGGACACCGTTCTTTGTGAATTAAAAACGACTAGCCTAAGGTTAGCTTCTGACTGAGAGGGCCTCTCCAATCTTACACCTTCATAATGGCAAAAAAGTTGTGCTTCGTTGTTGCCGTCAAAATACCTGGCCATAGGCCCCCAATAAAAGTGGCCGCCCCGCTTCCCTTTCCAGTCCTGTCTTTCTACCTCACTTGATTTGTCTCCGTCTCTCTCTCTTACAACTCCGCTTCCCCTGGAGAAAAGCTTAATCCTCTTTCCATCCCCCAGCACAACGTAATTCCTTCATTAGTCAAACTAAATCCTTTGTTAACCTTGGGGTTACGTGAGGTAAACGAGAAGGCACCTTCAGTCCTGAGGCAGCCATCTTTTTTTTTGTACAGGCAATCCTCATGGGATTTCCTGGGGTCTTTCCCGATCCCTGCTGAGAAATAACTACAGCAACAGCCGGCTAAAGGGACACAGAGCCCCGGGCAGCCTTGGCTGCGGGGCCGGGGGGGGACACGGCGGAGCTCTGCCCACGCAGGTCACGAAGCAGCAGCAGCGGGAGGCGGGTGGCGGGGGTTAACATAAGCCAGGCTGAAACGCCCCAGGGTGGGATCCCAGCCCCGGGCACCCTCTGCCGTGGGAAGCGCTCCCCCAGCATCTTCGCCGGTTGTTTTTCACTACCGCTGTTTTTTTTTTTTAAAGAGCATGTCGGTTCCTCGGGAACGGCACTGCCGGCCCAAGCCGCGGGGCGCGTAACCGGACACCCCGCCCGGGAGAGGGGCTGGCAGAGCTGTCGGTGCCCCGCTGCCCCTACGGCAGGCAGCCCCCGCGGAAACCGGAGGTCACCCCCCGCTCAGCGCCGCAGAAATCCGCAGAGGCACCTGTTAGGAGCAAACAATCCTACCCCCCCCGCCTCTCCGCTTTTTATATTTTTGCTGAGGAGCGGGGGAGGACAGCGCGGCGTCGGCTCGCAGCGCCCGCCGCCGCCTCCTCCTCCGCCGGGGCTCGCCTCACCGAGGGCGGGGGGACACGCCGCGGGCTTCGTAACCCCGGCCCCCTCCTCCTAGGAGCAGCGGCATTCCCCCCCCCCCCCGCCACGTAAAAGGCGTTTCGATGGGGGAGGGCATTGCTACGTTAGACTGGGGAATAAAAATAAAGCAGGGAGGGAAGGAGGGGGTAAGGAAGTTAGGCGCTGAGAACGCAGAGAAAAAGCATGCTGGGTTTGAATGCCCCCACCTCTGATCTGCTTTTGAGGCTGCTTCTTTTAGGTCTGAGCAGGACATCTTTAAAGTCCAGTTTGAGGTCTGCGTCTACCCGGGGCATCTTGCTGGGGTGCGGGGGCCCGGGCTCTCCTGGCGGCGGCGGCAGTGGCGGCCCCGCTGCGTTCGCTCCGCTCGGCTGCACCGCGCCGCCTGCAGAGCCGCGCCGGCCAAAGCCCGCGGGCCGCGCACGGAGCGTATTTATAGGGCGCGGGGAGCGCGGCGCCGCGGCCCGGGCCCCATCGCTTTATTAGGAGAGGGTTGTTTTTAGCTGAGTAGCCGGCCGCCCCCTCCCCTGCCCCTTCTCCCGCCGTAGCCACCCCCCAGCTTCTCCGCCGGGCTGGGCGCTCTGTGGGTTGGGGAGGGGGGGAGAAGACGGGGACGCGGCGCCCGCCGGCAGCCGTCCGATGCGGGGCGAAGCGCGGGGATCCGCGGCGGCAGCAGGGCGGCCTTAAGGGCAAAGCAAGGGCAGAGGAAATGGCGCCTCCATGTGACCGAGCGGCCGGGTGTGGGAGCCCGCCGCCGCCCGGGCGGCCCCTGAGGCGTTGAGCCGACATCTTGCCCGCCCCCTCTCCCCGGGCGACGGTTGCGGACCGACGGTTGCCGACCGACGGTTGCCGGCCAACCGCCGCCCGGCGCGGGGGCGGCCCTGAGGCGGCCGCACCGATGAGGGCTGCCGGCGCTCCCCGACGTTTTTTCGGGCGGCTGCCGCACGGCCCAAACCTTTGTGCCTCCGGCCTTACAAAAGGCCAGCCTGGGCCTTATAAAAGGTCTCCCCGGGCTCTGGTGGAGATCCGACTTTCCGGGGCGCTCCGCTCTGAGCCCAAGCCTGGCCCCCTCCCTGCCCATCATCATTCTGGTAAAAGCGAGTGTTGCCCGGCTCCTGGGACCCTCCGAGCTGGTTCCGCAGCTGACTGCAGAGCAAAGGGCGGTTTTGGCATTAGAAACGTTGAGAAATGTGCAGCTGGTTGGTCATAGGAGAGCGGTCACAGCACCAGCCACCTGAAGCTGCTTCTGCGCGATAGTTTCCTGTTTTAGTCCACGCAGAGAAATAACAGGGAGCTTCTTTTCTGCCCTCCGTAGCATAGAGGAACCCGATTTGTGACTATGATCCATTTTCAATGGCTACCCACTGTTCAACGTGCAGTCGCAAAACCCCCATGGCAACAGAATTACGTGTGCTGGGTCCATCTACATCTGCTGGCACACAGATCGATGCAAGGTGATCGGGTATCAGATGACTTTCACAGGAGTTTTGAGCCTTGAAGTCTATTTAATTATGAAGTCAGTGGGTTATAAGATTCAGACTTCTTTGGAAGACACATGAGCTAAGCCTTGTCAGTGACTAAAAACCGAAGCACAGGAGGATCACGGCTGGCTTCCCTTCCTCAGACATATTGCAGGATGGGGTAGTGCTGTCGTCTTTATCTGAAAGTTGCACGCATCTGGTCAACACCCTGCCTCCCACAGAGCTCTTGTACACCTCTTTGCCCGAGTGTCCCAGATAATTCAGTATTGCCAAGCATGAGGCCTGGGCTTTACACAGCAGGCAGGGCATTTGAGTGCTTGACGTTTTGAATGTCCTGGTTGAGAGGCCTTGGATCTGGCTTCCAGGAAGCCTTGAGGCTTCAGAACTCCAGATGATGTTCCAGGAGAGCCTTGCCACTGTGGGTATTTCCCACAGAAATATTCAGGTGAAACAGAGCTCTTTATAATTAGGCTCATCTGCATAACAGAGGCCATTCACTTGGTGGTTTCTCCACTGGATTCAACAATATAACAGAACTACTAACATTTATCCTTCAGATAGCCACATCTCCCACCATTTACTGTTCAGTAATAAATTAACATTTTGTTCCGGAGCAGAGAGTACTGATGAGAATGGGTTCTGTGAAAGTGGCATGCCTGTAGCAGAGGATTAAGAATGGAGAAAAAACAAATGCCTTCTGTCTGTGCCTGGCACCATGTCTTCTCTTTGCCCTCATGGCAGGCATGTGATGCTGAGAAGAAAGAAAGAAGCCACTGCGCTGCACTGTGAATGCAAAAGGTCAGCACTGTTGTGAGGAGTAGGAGATGGAGGCTAGCAGTGATACTTGTAAGCCCCAGAAAATCCATGCCTGATGCCGTTTCTCGTTTCCAGTATTTTACTTTTAGTTTCCACTCACAGAACTCACCGTGCTATTTTTCTGTAGATTACAGTATCTACTAATACCCAATGTTTTCCCCATGTACACGTACCAACAGTGGCAACTTTAACAATAAATTAAAATGGGTTGCTGAACCACCTCTGTCTTTTTCAGTGTCCTTTCTGAAGTATGAACACCAGAAAGGACATGATCAGTAGTTACATTAAGATCATAGCCAGAAATGAAGATCACCTCATTAGGTATCTTTGCTATTCCTCTGTACGCCTGCAGTGATCCCATATTATCTCTTTGTGCTATGTAAGAAAGAGCTGTTCAGCCAGGCTGTATGCAGTTTCGGTATTTATCCTGCAAGTGCAAATGAGCTATCACTGATTTCAGAAATTAGCATATGTAAATTATTCCAGCTGCTTTCTTTCAGAGCTGTTCTTTTCTCTACTTCATTGTTTTGTATTTATACTTAAAACCAGATGGAACAATGCACTCAGAAGAGAACTTATCAGCCACTATAGCTGAAAAGAGCAATGCCACTGTAGCTTCATAGGTCTTCCAACAGTTTCCTGCACTTGGTGTTTGTGAGAAGATGAAGAAGTGGTCATAATAATGCAAATAGTTATTACCAAGTCTCAAGAAGTATCTATCTGACTTCAGCCTATGATTATCTAAGAGTTATTGTTGTCCTTGTGAATTTCATCCTGTTAATGTCATTGTAAATGCTGCTGTATTTCATAATAAAAATGAGTTCACCAATGGGATTTGGTGACAAAAGACATGGAAGAGGCAGAGGTACTCACTGGCATCTTCACCTTGGTCTTCTCGGTAAGATTTACCTGAGGAATCCCAGGCCTCTGAGACCCATGGGAAAGTCAGGAGCAATGAAGACTTACCCTCAGAAGAGCAGGGTCAGGTTGCAGGGGGGAAGGAGGGAAGGCTTCCTGAGGACTAGAAAAAGCAAATATAAGTCCTCTCCTTCAGAAGAGCAAGAAGGAGGAAGGATCTGCGGAACTGTAGGCCAGTCAGCCTCACTTCAATGCCTGAGAAAGTGATGGAGCAAAAAATCCTGGAAACCACTTCCAAGTGCATGAAGGACAAGGAAGTGACTGGAAGTAGTTGGCATGAATTTATGAAGACAAAATCATGCTCAGCTAAGCTGATTACCTTCTACGATGAAATGGCTAGTTTGGTGGATGAGGGGAGAGCAATGGATGTTGTTTATTTTGACTTTGGCAAGGCTTTTGGCAGACTCCCGTAAAATCTTCATAGACAAATTGAAGTGCAAACTAGCTAAAAGGACAATGAAGTGGATTGAAAACTGACTGAACTTCTGTGCTTAAAGGGTTGTGATCAGTGACATGAAGTTCAGCTGGAGGTCGGCCATTTGTGGTGTATCATGTTAATTGTATGAGGCATTAAAAACACCCCTTTTTATCCATGCTCAGTTTTCTTCTAATTTAAATAAGAACGCTTTCCTGACCCACTCCTTGGTGCTGAAAAAGACATTCAGTGATAACCTTAAAGTATGAGCACTTCTGAGCACCAGAAACACCTCTAGGGTGAATGCTTAATGAGGTTGTCATTATTTATCAGCAGAAACTCAGCAGATGCACAGCTGACACAACTGAAGGCACATGCTGACTCCTTCACTGTGGTTCCTAGGAAAATACTATAGCTTCATATAGCTCCATACAGAGAGCCTGTAACATAATTAGCATGCGTGTTTAAGGAGTGTGGTGAGCAGTAGTGAAAGCATTGCTCAGCTGGCAAGTGCTCCTGCAAACTGTGTCACAACTTCCCAGCAAAAGCCTGTATCTGGAAAGAACAACATGCTGCAGGACATGTCCAATGAAGATCTTTCACTGTTAAGGAGAAGCAGCATGTTTGGGAAAAGAGCCTTGTTTTCCTTATGAGAAATTTAAATCGCTTTTAGTGTCCTGTTTGAATCTGGGCCTTGTCTACACTGAATAGCATTTCCCAGTACATGGATCAAGAGACCTAACTCGGCAAACCCTGCAAATGCAAGCAGAAGATTTCTTTTGGTTGTGGAGATAAGGGGGTTTCTCTGAACTATCACTAGTATTACAGCATCTACACTAGGGCTTTTGCTGGCCTTGATAGCCACCAGAAATGGGAGGAGTGAGGCTGACACCCCCTTACACAGCTGTGTCAAGCAGACTTCAGCCACATGCCTGAAGATCACTTGTTATGAAGTGAAGAGACTCCTATGCTACAAGTATTTTCACTAAATTCAAAGGTCTTAGGGTAGACCACTAATCATAAGCTGAATCCCAGGCCCACACTGAATTCAGTAGGACAAACTCTCATTCAAGGCACAGTTTACTTAGGAGTGACAGTATCCATTCCCATTTGATTTCAACAGATTTCAAATGCTAATTATAAGTAATCACAGCAATGAATAATTGAGACTCTGACCTTCTTTGGCTTATGAAATATGTTTAAAGTCTCTCTGTGCTGATAAATAAAATGGACCAAGCTCAATCTCTGTCCCTGCAAGGCAAAGGACAGAGTGTTGCTCACATGTAGCATCCGTTTAGATGCCATATGTGAGCTTCAAGGGGTTTCGCTCAGACTGTATATTGGAAGCAGTCTGATGCTGTTCCCTGAACTATCCTCAGACTACCTGGTGGAGTGCTGGCTGTCTGGGTTGTCCAAGGGAGCGTGACACTAATTAAAGAGTATGGACCATTGCATGGTAGAGCTTATGGCCATGCACTGGTCCAGTTTAGTTTGCTACAGGGCTTTGCTGTTATTGAAAAGGTCTGTAGATTTTATTTAAATGGAACAAAACCTGTTATATACTATCCATTGTGAACTGATATTTCTGTAAATTACATCCAAGTCCCACATACTATAAAAGAAAGTGAGATTCTCTCCATGGAAATTTTAAGCCATCTCGCAAGATGTAACAGGTATTCTGTTGCTGCTACAGAGCTTTGTGTACAGAGCCAGCCCCTCCTCAGTGGTGCCCACAGGCAGAATGAGAAGCAACAAGCACAAACTGAAACACATGAAATTCCATCTGAACATAAGAAAACACTTTTTTCCCTGTGAGGGTGGTGGAACACTGGCATAGGTTGCCCAGAGAGGTTGTGGAGTCTCTGTCCTTGGAGACGTTCAAAACCTGACCGGACACGGTCCTGGGCAACCTGCCTTGGCTGACCCTGTTTGAGGAGGGGTTGGACTACATGATCTTGAGAGGACCCTACCAACCTCAGCCACCCTGTGATTCAGTGATTCTGTACATTACTTTGTCGTTACAGAGTATCTTCCCTTCCAAGATCTCAAGGGGCTTTAAAAATTCCAGTAATAAATACTTTGTTTGATGGTCATAAGCATTGTTAAAGCTCATTTACATAAGAGAAAGGCATGAAAAGACAAATTCAGAGATGAAGCAAAATCCTATTGAAGTTACACATCAGAAGTCTGATTATGATCTCACATTGGCTTTATAGCAGTAAAACTACCAGCTTCAGTGGAGTTGTGCCTGCTTAATACCACTATAGGGAGAAATAGGCTGTGGAGTAAACTCATCAGAGACAAGTGGCAAAGTGCCATAGCCTTCATTGATTTGGCACTTACAGCAAGTTGACTTCAGACAGCAAATACAGTGGAGTCACTCCCATTAGCATCGTTAGGATCTGTTACCATCAAAACATGGTGAAATTTGGCCTTGAGTTGTAAGCCCTCATGGCTGAAGTCATACAGAGGGTCACTTTTAGGGTTGGTACTGAACCCAAAAAGGAGTTCTCAACTCTCCTCTCAGGGTATGTTCAGCCTGGCAGAGCTCCATGTCATGCTCTGTGTTCAAGGTCCTCCTCTGCTTTTGTGAGGTTTTGTCTGTGTGTGGTATACACATTGCCTGCAGGCCCACAAAGTCACTTCTTCATCATCCTCTTCCTAGCTGCACCCAGTGTGGTTATCCACAACACCACAAAGCTCCGTAGGGAAGGGGCTCTCTGACAATAGACCCTATTTATTCTTTTTCCTTACATCTCTGAAAAAGTTCCTTGGTGGGGCATTCATGGCTCCTTGGATTTCTTTTGGAAGGGGTGGCCATTTTTAGGGCCTCTCCTGGGTCTTCCTCCTTCCGAATCTTGCTTTGGCCCTGGAGTCTCATGCGTGCCCATGTTTTTGCATCTGTTGTCCTCTAAAATCCTTAGACAGCCTGCCTATTTGGCCGCCCCGTCTCAGATTGAGGGGATGGAGGTCTTTTGTCTTGACTGGACATAAACTGATTTACCAGGATTTTCCAAAAGATACTGGACTAAACAGCAATGCAAGTGAGGCAGCAAAACTGCTTCAGTAAGTAAGGAATTATATTTCCAAATAAATAAATAAAAAAAGCAATAGTGCACAACTGCAGAAGGCTTTGGACTGAGAAGAACTCAGCAAAAATGAACTTCTGGTGTTGCCTGCATACCAGCTGATGATTTTTTTTGTCAGCAAATCACCTACTGTCATGACAGCACATGAGTTTCACAACATTACAAGCCAGACTTTACTGGGTCTGGCCGTACCCCCTCCTCTCCCCAGTGTTTGCATTCAAACTTGGATGCAAGTTTGCACCTGAAATTCATCCATCATTTCTATCCTAGAAACTCCTAAGAATCCATTGTCAATTCAACCTGCTCATGTAGAGAGATGATAATACTAGATTAAAAAAGCAATTCTGCACAAGTGTTTTTCTGACCAGCAGCTGATTTTATGGTATGCAATAGAGCAGTCACAGCACTGCTGGGGCAGTGCAAATACTAATATTGCTGCTTGCCTCTTAACTTTTTAATTTTTATTTTTAATGTAGCTGTATCAACATGCTGCTTCTTTCATGTTAACCTATTTCTTGTGGAATTAGTGAGTTGTAGGTTTATCCCTGAGTTTGTGTTACTCAGGATCAAGTTGGTTAACACAGAAAATTAAAAAAAAAAATAAAAAAAAATAGTTCTCTTGCGCTTAACACCATTGATTTGGTCAGTCCCTCGGGTGTAAGACAGACTAAGGTCCTGAAAGTCCATTTCCTGCTTATGGAGAAGGGTCAGGACATTGCCTCTTTTAACCCTGGTAATTGTTGTTTTTTTTTTGGATTGGTGCCCAAAGCCTGTTTGAATAAGCACACTGCCATTGCTATATGAAAGAAATGGAAAAGCACATCATTAATTAAAAAACCCCATTATATAACCAAACAGCATTTTCTTTATTTTCTGGACTTTCCTTGACATTTTTCTGTTGGGTGGAAATCTTGCTACAAATTTTAAACTCAACAAATGTTTCTAAACTATGAACATCTGGTAATGACTAGCTTTCAAACCCTATTTAATCTTTATTTAAAGAAAAACTCAGTGACTTTGCTGCCCTACTGCACCATCTACAGGCAAAAAACCCCCATGTTGTTGATGCTACAAAATGTTAGAACTGTATTAAGCACTTTCTTTAATTATTGCAATTAATAAATAGAAGTGGAATTTTCCAGTTTTAATTTCAATAAGTATGAGGTTTTTATGCCTTTTGTGTTCAAAATTACATTTCCCACAACTTTAAATGTCTTGTACGCTTTGGCCAGGGAGTTTTGCTTCTGCAGAACTTGTGTTAATTTGCATCTTAACATGGGGAAATAGAAAACAAGATTGGCTTGGACCTTTATTGCATTTTAAGAGTTTAATGGGATGCAGATAAAAGCTGCTGCATTTATCAGCTGTCCCACACTTTTTCATAAAGACACCTACATAGGGATTATGATTAACATCAACTCACTTGTCACCACTATGCCTTTTTTACCCGTAATTCCTCACTGCCTAAAGAAATTCTTAAAATGACCTAGAAAATGCTGCCTCTCTTTCCCACAGCAAATAAAACCTTGCTAAATATTCTTGTACATCATTATGATAAAATGGGAAGGGAAAATTTAATGCCTGAGCTTGTAAAATATGCACTAGTTTTGCAAGGCTGTTTAAAAAGTGAAGATTATTAGCATGTGAAGCTACAGGAACTGCACATCTGTAGCTAATGGCTTATACCTAACGTGCAGTTTGGGTGCCCATGATACTTCAGTAATTGAATAGGACAAATATGACATGAAACTGATGGATCAAACCTCATGAATTGTCCTCCTCCTTTTTAGGAGGAAAGCAGATCCTCTTCATCTGTTCTCTCCTCCTTTAAACACATGTGTTTAAAAAATATATCCAGGGGTAAACTAAAATGAAATACGTCATTAGAAGTGGTACATAGATATATGCATTCTGTTAAGAAAATTCAACGGAATTTAAGTGATTTTGTTCTGGTAGGAGAACAAGGGGCTAAATTCAAGATCACTTCTTTACTTGGATTTTAGTCTCATATGTAGTGCCTTTGCTGGGAAACTCTGTGGAGCAAGACCATTATTTGTCACAGTGTGTGTGCAGCACCCAGAGTCAGTAAGGCATGGATCCTGATTACAGTCTTTTTGCATTAGTATAATGAAGACTTCCTAAAATACTGCATATTTTTGGTCTGTTATTCCACATCCTTGCCTAGCAAATTATTATTTTGCGTTTTGATTTGTGCCTACCTGTCTTGCGTTTTTTCCCGAGCTGCTGTGCAGCAGTGCTGGTTTCTGATGTTTAAAGAGTTGGCATGTTTCACCCCTGTCGTCCATATTTCAGCAAAGGCAGAAGTCACTTCCATGCACCGTTTGCAGAGTGCTTTGGGATCCTTCAGGATGAAAGGTGTGATATAAATATAAGATACCATTCATTCCCTTTTTTCTGCAGCACACACAGTGCTAATAGGTTTTACTTTCATCTTGAGCTCCCCTGACTAAATTGTCAAACATCTCAGTAATACCATGAACGTTTGCTTCGGGCACAGTCATAATCACTGTTCTGTTAGCCCCGTCCTTACAAAAGGATGGCTATTCTCCAGGCACACAATTGACTCTCCTACTACCAAATGCCTCTTTCTTCTTATTGTCCTCAATAGCTTCTCTAACAATTTCCCGTGAGTTTCCTTGCTTCAGTCTAATCCTCTGGATTTCATTCAAGTCCCATTTCCCATTTGCCATGTCAGTTCACCTGCAGTACATTGTAAAGTCTGTGCTGATCCTGTATCCTGAGCAAAAAGGACCAGCATAGGGGTATTTCTTTGGACTTCTGAGTCCCGTGTCTTTCTTTCTTCCTTCCACTGTGTTTAGATGGCAAAGGCTCTTCCTCTTTAGGCAGAGCGCTGTGAGGAAAGCAATAATCAGCTTCTCCAGGCTACCTAAGCAGCACCTCATTCTCTTCTCGGAAAGAAAGAGGCAAAACACAATTGCTTTTCTGAGCCCTTCTGCCCAGCTCTGCGGGAAAGGGAATAATTAGCCTCATTAAGCTACAGGGCCAGCAGCCCCTTGCCTTCTCTGCAGTCCCCTTACTTGACCCCACTGTATTAGAGCTGCAGCCAGTCCCTCAGTAAATACAGCTGAGCAGGCGAGCTGCTCCCAGCTGTGGCCGCATTGCTGCTCCCTGCTCTTTCTCATGTGCTGCCATGGCACCCTCCCAAGGCTGCACAATTGGCCCTTAGAGAGCTCAGATGGTAAAGGCAGAACATGGTGGGGCATTTCCTCAACACCCCCTTCCCCCCCTTTCAGTCCTCAATTATTTTAGCTCAATTATTTTTGCTTCCTTGTTTCTGAACCCTCTTGCATTCAACTGTGGGCTACTTCTTTTCACCCCGACACACGCTGTCAGGTGGTAATATATAGCTCACCAGAGCAAGAACTTGTAAAGAAAATCGATGAGTTTGCAGTGTCCCTTTGGGGTCAGGCAAACAAGTCTTGTGGAATTTGTTAGATGAGATGTGTGGGGCTACACTGTCATGTGGGGAAAAAGACAGGAATAAATAAATGGCTGTAAACATTTGATTTCCTGATCTTTGAAATTGATCCACTTGAATTGCTGTGTCTGGTGCCCAATTTGGCAAAAAGGTCTATCTTTACTCCCAGTTACTTCCCTAAGCCTACATTTGGGCTGTGGTGTAGCAGACTGGTATAGTCCGTGGCATAGAATCGAGCTTCCCTCGCTTACATAAGTGTAAACTGGGACTAGTTCTACAGGAGCCAATGATGGTGTCATCATGTAAAACTCATGTGTGTATGATCAAAAGGAGTCCTTGTTTTTCTTTTCCCACAACTCAGCACAGATTTCAGAAATGCAAAACCATTTTGATATTTAAAAACCATTTGATATTTAATCAGAACAGAAATGTGGCATGTGAAGAACATGGGCATGTATCTGAGCTGAGCTTTGGGAGACATTAATAATGAATTATGCTCATAAAGAACAGCTGTATTCTTACATCAGAAACCATGGGGACAAATAATTAATTTGCCTTCATTAATTTCCCAATTCTTTCCTGGCAAAAAGTCCACAAATGCTTAGACTACAGATCTAATTGCCATGACAAGAGTGTATGCATTAAGAGAGTGTATCAATTATTGGGCCATCAGACGTCATTATGAAAGCTGATTTCTACTTCTGCAATGTTAAGACCCCCCTCTCACTTCCCCCCGCCCTGTCTCTTTTTTTAGTTGGCTACTAACAGGAAGTCTGGGGAAAAGAACATGATAAAATGCTGATAATTTTCTTATTTAATAGAGAGGAGTCTGAGTCTGTTTCTGAACCACAGCTGAGCAGGGCTGCACACAGCTGTGAGGTGGAAGGGGGAAACAGCGTACAATGTTAATACCCTCTTGAATGACAACAATATGGAGGCCACAGCTTATTTGTCTTCCTGGTCACTCTAGATTATGAAAAAAAAAATTAATCCCTAGGTTTAAATTTGCTGGCTCAAGTGTGGTTTTAAAAAAAAAAAAAGGAAAATATAACCAGCTGATCAGATGAACTTGGAGTTTGAACTGGGTGGCAGAGGAGAAGGGTAATGGAGGGCTGATGGGTTATGTACCAATTGTTTTTGAAGGAAGGAGGCAGTTTCCACTTACTATGCTGGAGAGGAGCACCATGGCCCTGCTGCCATGGGGAGCGCAAGCCAGAGGGCAGGGAAAATGCCATGACACACTCAAAGCTCAGCTGCCCCTGGCTCCCAGTGAGCCATCTCATGCAACAGCCCTTTCCAGGAGGGGGCTTGCCACAGGCTTCTCTGCCCAGCGGTGGCCCACGACAGCATTGCAGGATGCGATGGGGTATGTGGTGGTGGGCTTGGCTGGAGGGCAAATACATCCAAGACTTTATACAGCTTCTCCATGCTACAGCTAAAGCCTTCTTCCCTTGCCTTGCCTCTGATGTTGGAGCATAATGTGGGTTTAAATTTGTGTTTTAGTGAACAATAGGGACAAAAGCATATACAGAGTACATACATACAAAAACTACACATCACAAACACTCCTGTTGCAGCAAGCCTACAGACTGAGGAATTTATTAGGAACCGGTAGATAGTCAAAGGATAAAATGGGACTCCAGATCCTGGGAAATACAGGCTAAACCTCAGCTGGTATAGCTCTTCTGAAGGATGTAGGCCTTATATTTATAATTGATCAAGTGCCTTTGAATGAGTAAAATTTTATTTCAGTGGCAGGCAGATCAGAAATCTTGGCATTGTTTTTTGTCATGAAGCAATCTTGACAAGTATATATGCCTGCTACTTAAAAATTCCTACAGCGTCGTTGAAACACTTCCAGGCATCACTTAATCAGGTGAAGGAGATCTTAGCTCACTCCTTGTTCTCATTCAGGTTTGCCAATTATAGCTTGTCTAGAATTTCATCTTACTTGCAAACATCTCTTCAATTCTTGCTAATTTCTGCAGCTAGACTGAGTGATCAGAACCAACATTTCTGACATGCATGCTATGTACTCTCTCCCTGTGCACCACGTTGGCCACGCTGGTGAGTTCCGTGAGCCCTCCAGCCTGACTGCATATAGATCTGATATTTTGTTTAGCGTGGGCCAGGAGGGCTTGAGAGGTAGGCATGCTCACCTGCACGTCATTCCTTTGTTAGATCATGCAGGTTACACATCATGTACCAGGTAGTGCTAGTAAGAGTGCCAGCTATGTAGCTTCCCTATGAAATCTGTGCCCATGGAATGATTGGGGAAAGCTATTTATGTAGTTTATAAATTTGTTTTTATACTGGGGCTCTTTATGCATAACCACTGGTTGAACTGGACTCCATTTTGGGTATCTGCTGCTGTTTTTCTCCCATGTTGGACTGGAATCTCGGATGCTGGAGACACCAGAGTGCCCTGACAGGGGAGCTACTTGAGGTGCTTTCTTTCAGGCAGCAAGCTGGCTCCTACCCCAGAAGAGATTTATCAGAGAGTGCTTGTTGAGTATGAAATCACCTTGTAGAAGTCCTCGTACTTAATGGAGCAGGCACTATTCTATTTTTGTCACCCAATTTTACAGCTTCAGGCTGCAGAGAGCTGGTTTTACAAGTGACCCCACTGACTCTGATGAGAAAGAGTGGTAGAGAACTGGGATGCTGATTGTTTTGACTCAATCATCTTTTGTTCTCTGTCTCTTAAGGGAGATGCAGCAGTGCTGAAAATTCTGCATGAAGTCTCTTCATGCTTGAGGGAGTATGTGCCACATTTGTGACACACTATGCTAGTGCATGTTCCTGAAGAGGCGACCTTCAAGAGAAGTGGGAACTTGAGGGAGACGTTGCTGCTTCTACTGCCTAAGCAGCTGGATGGGAACATCAAAGAGAAGGGTCAGCTATTTGAAAGCGATCCAGACTTGGTCCTGGGCAACCTGCTCTACTGCTTGAGTAGGAGGCTTGGACCAGATGACCACCAGAGGTCTCTTCCAACCTCAGTCACTGTTGTTCTGTGATGTACACATGCAAATGGACTACATACCTTGACATGCAAGACCTGGAAAAGACCTTCAAACATTGTCAAGACCTGTGGACCTAAGGGCATATAGGAATGAACATCTGATCCTTTCACAGCAATTTAGTAAGCACCCAGCAGGGAAAGCTCACCAGGAGCTGACACAGGAGTCTCTTACACAATGTAGAGGCATCAAATGGGCAACAATTGACAGCAGCCATCTCCTCTTCTGTGACAGCACAGCTTGTAACAAGTCTGTGATGCCACAGCTGTGGCTTCAAGCGTTTTGGTGGGTTGGTTTTGCTGCTGGTGACATTGAGCTTGTAAGCTTTGTTGGTAAAGAACAGGCCTACATGCAGTGTGGCCACAAGAAGTCCAGTCCTTGTCCAGGCCTTTATGGCATTCTGTGTTTCACGGGCTCAGGTTTCACGTTTGGCTACAGGATTGATCCAACTGGCTTAAGTAGCCCCCAGCTTTTTGTCTCTTCTCCTTCTTCCGCCATGCTTCCCCACACCCTTTTCATTGCAAAAGTCCCTCTGCCTGTGCCTCTGCACAATAACTGCATTAGAAGTGCTGCTCAACTTGAAAGATAATCCAGTAAAGGAAGTTTTATTTATCCCTTGATCTGCTTTCATCTGTGGCGACATGAACGGCTGGGCCAGAGCTTCAGCGTAAAAGACACAGGCACTGAGCAAACAGAGGCGTAAGTGCCTCAGCCAGGGAACTGCAAATTACTCTTAATCGTTAGCAGCAGCTCAGTCTCTTCTGAGGTGAGGGAGATTTAGCATCCCCTCTGCAGCCAGGAGCAACTGAGCCACTGCCGTTCTGGGGGACGCACAAGCCAGAAAGGTGGAAGGGCCACTTTCAAACCATTTGAGAAATGCCCTCTGTGTGTCGGAGGCTCCACACTAGTACCGGGACGCGAAGGGAGCGAGCACTTGCAGCGAAGCTCCCTGCGGCTCTGGCTCTCTGCCCACTGCCACCAGTCCGCAGACCCTGCTGATGGGGCACAGAGGGGCTGGAGCCAGACACCCACCTCACACCGCGGGCTGGGCAGGCTGAGAGCCAGTCCCTGCCTTTGGCCTTGCCTCCGAGCCAGCGCTTGAACGTATGGAGGGATTTCCACTGGAAAACAGTGATGCCACATCTTCCAGATTCTGCTTTGGTGGGGTTTAATTTTTTTTTTTTTTCCCCCGGTGAAGATAATCCGTTAGCAACATAGTAGGAAGCTGTTTATTCCCCCTATCTCCGAACCACTTCATGACGCCCTTCAGCTGCTGTGACTTGATTTATTGCGTGTGACAGAGGAACCTGCAGAGGGCAGCTTTACTCTTGCGTCGTAGGTCTGCGCCGCTTGCTTTGTGTCACCAGCAATGCTCAGAGCACTGCTCACTTCTTTCTTTCCCGCAAGAGAAAATAGCAATTTGTATCATGTAATTTTTCCCTCTGTTTCTTTTTCTCTAGCCTGCTTGTGACAGAGGAAGTCGCCCAATCTACTATAATCTATTTGGCTAAATAACATGCAGTTCATTTGCATGGCATGTGATTACAAGGTTCTAGAGGACACTAATTAGGAAGAAAATCTGGGGAGAGAATAGGGATTAGGAAGTATCCGTCAGTCAGATGCGTGCCAGCCAGCAGAATAATAATAATTAATCATAATTAACAATACGTTCTGTGTCAGTAGCGCATCTTATCTGAGGACTCTACAAGCATTTTGTATTTAATCTGCGCAGCTCCTTCTGAGGGGAATAGACATGATAAAAAATTTAGAACTAAATTTGCAAATGGCATTTCTGAAATGAGACCCCTAAGGCAGTTGTATCCAAGCGCCAAAATAAAGTGCCTGATTTTCAGACGTGCTGAGCATCTGCAAACCCCAGAGTTTGTGTGCTAGTGTTAACTTAGATGTCTTTTAGCACAGACAGCATGGGTACCGCCTGCTTCTTGGTAAAGGACAACCATGTTTCAAGTGATAGGCAGGCTGTGCTGGGAAATGAAAGCCTGGCCCTGTGGTCATGACTGGACTTAGCTCTCATCTATACCGTTTCAAAGCAAGCATGCACTCTGCAAGGAAAAGCCTGATCGTACATGCAGGACCAAGTTCTTATGCATACGCTGTGCACAGGTTGGGGATGTGCAAGGCCAAGCATGCCACAGGTCAGTTTACCTGCAAATATTCCAGTTCCAGCTCTTCTTAACCACGGTGTGAATGCTTTGAATACAGCTGGGACACTGCCAGCAATGATGGAAAATGTGCTGTTTGCAGGACTTGGTGTACTTACTCCTTCTAAATCAGCTCTGAAATCATTGTACAGACATTGTTCAAAGCACTAAGAAGTGTTTTGGTGAACAAAATAACAAGTTGCCTTACAAGTCAAACTTCTGAGTCATTACCAAAACAACAGCGATGAGAAAAAACTTCCAGCAGTTTTGTGAAATATCTTTTGGTTTATATCTACACATTTTTTCAGTGTTTTTTCCCTCAGATAGGATCTCAGGATGTGTAATGCTATTTTTAGTAGCATCAGAAAAAACAAAGAAAATCCAGATTTTGACCTCACATGTACAATGCCTTGCTGCCGCATTTCCGACACACAGATGATTTCTGTCATTTTGATACTCAGCAACCCTGAAATCAGAAGCGTTACACCCTTAAAGCTCAGCCCTGCCATCTCTCCAGGCTCGCTGGAGAGATACATGCCATTTCAGGTGAAAAGTGTTTGTTTTGTCCAACCAATAGTATGGTTAGTCACTTGATTGGCTGCTAGTCCACCTCCTGCAGACCTGGCAATTTTTTTGCTAACACAAGTTAACTGAATAAAGGCAAATAAACCTATGCCACAAATGACTCTCTGCAACCCCAGGGTATATAGCCCTTCCTGGCCTCTGTTCAGCCTTTTTTGTCTTTTTTTTTTTTTTTTCTATCACCATTGTAACAAAGAACTGGTATACTCTGTAGGGAGGGAAGCCTAAATTCTGCCATGTGATTTCCTAGGTCTGTAGCACAATGGTAGAAATCCTCCAAGTTCTGTAACAAATGCAAATTAGTTAGAAAATCCCTTTTTAGAATTGATTTAAGTATGGAAAGAAAAAAATACATCCAGTGTTGCAGCTTTAATGCTACTTATTTGAGATCAAAAATTCTTCCCTCTCTTTTTTTGCTAGTTCTCAAATTTTCTATTTCTGCTATGCTACGGTGCTTTTGAACCAGAATAACACAAACCCCTAGAAAATGATGGATATAGGACAAAAGGTTAGGAGTTCTGGCAGTGGACCAAGTGGCAGATTATAGATTATTATTGCCCCTTTTAAGTCTGGGAGTTATCACCACTTTGTAAACAAATGGGCAAGCTTCACAATCCTCCTAACTATTGTTTTAAGTTGCTGGGAATACAGGCAGAGCATTCTACACTGGTGACAATCTGATACTTAAGTCAGTAATAATCACTGCCATGGGGGCCCAATGCATTTTCTCTGTCTTTAAAGATAAAATTCTGCTATTCTGTTCAACACAACACAAAAAAAATCTTGTTTGTAGATTTGGCGATGTGGCTGCAGAGGTTTCTGAGGCTATTGAGAGCCCACTGTGACTTTTCTCCAATGCTCAGCTGGAGAGATGCAGTCTGAGCTCCTGCAGAAATCTTTCTTTGAATTTTATGCAGAAGTTTTTTTATGCATCTTTTTATTTCCACAGATGCTACTGTCTTTTCCACCCCATAGGCAGTCTCAACTGCGCTGTGACTAAACCCACTTAAACTACAGTTACCCCTGTGCTTGCTGAAGACACTGTCACTCGGGGCAGGAAGTGAAAGTTCATCCCTTAGGAAAGAGCTTGCCATGATTTTGCAAGGCACAGCAGTAACCTGGTAACCGACATATCCATTCCTGTTACATTTTCTAGGTCAGCATGAATCATTCTTAAGGGAGCAAATTTAACCAGGCAAGTTGAGAGGACTGTAACTACCCTGCACTCCCCCTTGCCCAGCTGGTGCTGCCCAAGGAGAGGTTTGTGCTTTCATGGCCCATGGTGTAGAGAGGGTGATGCAGTCCCCATCCCCTCCCCATCCTCTTGGGGTGCTGCACACCCCTGCTTTGCTGTTGACAGCGAGGCTAACAATGATTCTGGTTCCAAGGATCCCGTCGCTGGCATCCCACTGAACAAATGCAGAATAAAATGAGAGAATAAAGCAATTTCAGCCTGAGTCAGGATACAGGAGATGTGCATGTGAGGGCACAAGGAACCAGTGGGAAGACACTGCTCAAAAGGAGAAGCAGATTCCAAAACAAGGTGCCAGGCAGAGAGGAAATTCTGGTATACGCCCCAGTCTAGCCCTATATTGGACATGAGAAGGAATCCATGAGCTTGGAAATATTAAAGGTTCCCCCTCTACACACATTCAAGGATAGTAACATACATATGAAAACAATACTCTTCCCTTTCCATATGCTGTGAACAACAGCATCAACAGTTGACACATGGCTCCCTTTTATCCAGTTGAATAATACTTTCCTTCAAGACAACAGTATATAGCATGTAAATTTGACCATGCTGAAGATACTGTGGGCCAGGGTCTTGGCTTTTTTAAAACCTGAAGCTCTCATGCCATAAAGCTAAAAAAATGTGCTGGCAGGGGTTACAGACTGCAGTGATTTGGGCTGAGGACCAACAGGGCATGACATGCTGGTTAACATTCAGTCTTGGTGCAGTAGTTTGTGGGCAAAGAGCATCTCTCAGCAGGAATAAACCATGAAAAACACAGAGCACATCTTCATCAGTTATGTGGAGTATTTCTTAGCCCGCAGTTATCACCAATTAGGCAAATTCTTTTCTCTTGTGAATGAACTTCTTTTTTGACCTTTTATAAGATACTCCACTTCCTCATGCCTCAGTTTCCACACAGGGGATAAAAATATTCCTTTAACTTGCAGAGATGTTGTGCTGATTAATTGATGCCCAGCTGCACTTTTTAGGCTCTTGAGTTTAAAAGTGCAATGTATGTTTTTACATTTAAAACTGTATTTGCCTATCTTGCTGAAAAAGATATCATTTGGACCACAGCCAGCATGGGTAGGGAAGAGTTCTCAGTGGACACAGGAAATCAGAACTAAGCATATCTTGTGCACCCCCCAAAACCCTCCTCTTCCAGGACTTGCTCAATGCTCATTGCAAGATCAGAGTATCTGCAAAATACCTGCTGTCTCTAACCAGGTTTAATTTTGGCTAAATATTATTCAGGGAACAAATTGTGACAGCTGCTGTTCAAAGACAGTGGGCCTTCTGTTGATGTCAGTAGTTGCATGAGAGACGAATTTGGCTTGCTGTCCCATTTTAATGAGTGCATGAGTATATGTATCTCCTGTGTGTAACACTGAGATAGTGTTAAAGCAGGTCAGGATTTGGTTTAAATCCCTCAGCCTCTGGGGCTCTCTTATTTCCTGCTGAAGAAATCAGCTCTTCAGCAAAATGTATGTCACTGTAGCAGAATGAGGGGTGCCATCTGCAGTTAGAAAGCTGGACTCCACAAAATGATGCCTTTGCTTTCAGTGACTGCATTGCATCTCCTCATGGAGCCTCTTGAATGTGGGCCTTCATTTTGAAAAAGAGGTCCTGGTTTGTTCTGTCAGAGCAGCTCTCACTGTTTCTCAGGCTGCTGCACAGGGTAAGGCGAGTACTGTTTTTCTTTTAATCCACCTGTGCAACAACCCCAAAAATTGTGTGACAGGAAGAAACAACTCCACCATGCAGAGGACAGCAGGCTCTAAAGTGAATTTTTTTAAGTACAAAGAATGTGTGGGTTCAATGGGTAGCTGAGCAACAGCTGAGAAGCTATGGAAATCGGAATTTTCCTAGATCTAAGAGTTTTAAATTTTTTCGATGGAGGACAACTGTGCCCCTTGTAACAAAGCTGAACGGTTTTTTGGACTGTGTATAAACCCTTGATTTTGGCAAATAACGGCTGACTGGGAAGCTGGAAGCCGTGTGCTGTGCATGCAGTCTGTAAGCCTTTTGTCATTCTGAATGTTGGTTCAAGTAATCTTTCTTTGACAGCTCATTTGCATCTAAGCTATCCCCAAAGAGTCTGAGAGTTTGGAAATAATAGAGATGACATTTGGGTAAGTGTTTAAAAATGCACAGCAGCAGCATGCTCGGAGGCTTGCATTAACAAGCAGAAACGAATCCTGAAAGTGAGCTATAAAAAAAGAAGTAGAGAATCTGTCTGAATGAAGTAAGCTTCACTGGGCATCGGATGACTAAGTAGGAAGTGTTTTGTGCCAAAACCTGGGAAGGTAAGCGTTACTCGCAAGATGACAGCGCCAGAAAATAAACCAACACCAATGAGGCTTATGGCTAGAATGCAGTATTGAGCACAGCATACTCCCAACCTCTGTGAAGTGCTCCATTGAGAAAATTGCTTGCAAAGCAGGCTGAATGGCAAGGGAAAAACAGGGCAACAGAATGGTTTCAATGAGCCAAAAAAATTATGTGATTTTAAATGTTCCTGTCCTCTAGCACAGGCACAATGCCAGCAAATCTGTTCAAGCAAGCTTTGAGGATTAGGGAGATGCAATTTTGCTAGTTCCCAGGCAGTCGATGTCATGTGCAACTCTAGAGATGTTGCTCAGTACCAGTAGGGTGTATCTTGACAGGAAAAGAGCTGGTGGCTGGTGAGTTTGGAAGAAAACTGCTTATGCCAGGATGGGTACATTAAAACTGTCTAGGTGTAGGTAGCTCCATGCAACGGGAGCAACACAGAAATGTAGGTATCGGGAGCATTAAAATTAACAAATTGGATTTACTACTGGTATTTCCATGATGTGCAAATACTCTAATTTTTACTCTAATTGCTATTGTAATAGCTCGTAAGGGCAGCAGTTCAGCTGAGGGCCTGATTTTACAAACATATAGTAAGAGACAGAATTTGCCTGAAAGCTTTTTAGTCCAAATGGGGTGAAACGAAAAGAGAATTGAAGAAGAAGGGAAAAAGCAAGATGAGGGGAGGAATTGCCCTGAAGTAAAAGGACAAATTAGTGCGAAGCCGGAACTTCCGAGTTCAGCATCATGTCTGTAACAGCCGTGCAGAGCTGCTCAGTGGATATAAACCACAACTGGATCAGGGCCAGCATTCTGTACTCATTTTGCAGAGCATAATTGCCTTCATAAGGGAAAGCAATGTGACGTGTCAGGCCCTTTGAAGAAAGAGGAGAGAAGCACCCAGGAATTTAGCTTTAAAATGGGTATTTTGCGCTCTGGAATGTTACGAAAGTACATTAATTTGCTGTGGAAGAATGGAGATCACATTCAGGCTGTCTACAGATCGAGGACCTAGCTATGATCACCAGGGCCTGATCCTGCTAGGGGAGGCACAGGGATGTAGGATTTACATGGTGTTCACTACAGCCTCGAATCATGGCTCACTCCTGCCCAAACTCCTGCCTGCCACTGTCTGTTCTTAACAAAACACAGCAGGAACTGCTGAGCATTGAAAACAAGTTTTAAAGGTCATTGATTTCAGCCATTTATCCTTCCCTATTTTCCACATGCTGGATTATGTGGTTTTACCTGGAGCTTTTTTGGAGGTTTCTTTCTCTTCTGTGGCATAAAAAGTCAGCCTGCAGCCTGAGCAACTTTGCCCACCAGCGTCATGCTCGAGAGCACACAAAAGCCAGAAACACTCATTTAAACTACCTGCAAAGAAAGATCAAAGGCAATGAGCTGGAGTTGGCTGTTCTCATTCGTTTCAGTAAGCAGCCGTAGTGCGGCAGAGCTCCTGCTGAATGCCAGCGTAGCCTGCCCTATTTCCTTCAGACCTCTCACCCCAAATAGTGCCTGTTCAGCTGTTTGCCGGCTTCTTTTAGATCCAGAGGAAACACCTGAATTATAAGGAGGTTACAGTGTCCTGCAGTAATATATGAGCAGGAGTCTTTTATACCTGTGTTCCTGCCTGGAAAGCCAGCTGGCTCACTCCAGTCTAGATGCAGGCGATAAGCCAGCAGGTAAGCAGCGTGGGCAACAGGGGCTTAGCAGGACTGAGACCCCAAGCTAACACAACAGCACAAAATCCCTCTGCAAAATCAATTGCTTTGCTTGCCATTAGGGGGCATTTTTACAGAGAATGTCTAATAAATAACTCAGAAAGGAACAGGATTTTCTCTGTGATGAGGTTGGAGATTTTGAAAACTTGTCTGCTTCCTCTTATTCTGGAACAAATTCTCAGAGTTTTTTGTGTAATACCTGCCCTCTTCCTCTGTTTCCCAGCCAGGCACTTTCCCCTCTTTCCAGGTGGGCTGCAGGGGGAAATGGCCAGGTGAGGAACCAGCTGCTTGGACACTTAAGTGAGGAGCAGGCTGAGGAAACACTTTGATTTTGATACCTGATGTTTCAAAAAACCCAAACCTTTTAAGGTCAAGATTTTCTGAATTCCCACGGGGAATAAAATAAATAAGATCCCAACTCAGGAACAGAATCGAAAAATCCTGCAACACCCAACTGCAATTCTGGGAGAGGATGCAAGTAAAAATGTGATGAAAGACTCAGATGAAATTGTCATTCAAAAGAAGGTTTCTTGTTAAACAAATAAACATTTTTAAAACACCAGCAAGGTCAGTTTAGGAAGGAAGCCTCTGATTATTGACAAATTTTGTACAGAGGTTGTAAAAAATTTGAAAGCCAAATGATTTGTCAAGTGATAATTCTGTGTTCATCTACTAAAGATAAAATTATTTTCTGCCCTTTTTTTCTGTCTTATCCAGGTTTTCTCCAAAGATTTGAGAAATTTTGGAGAAAAAACTTCATGGAAGTCTTTAAGGTTGGATTTTTTTTTTTTAAGATCTCTGCTGGACTCAACCCATTTCAGAGTATGGCCAGCTGCAGTGAGAACACAGAAAAAAGTAAACAGCAGAGAACAATAGAACTGTTCCTCCCCATAGAAACCACTGCTCAGAAATACAGATAGAAGTAGCTGGAAAGTTCTGGGGAACTCCTGGGTTTTGTCTTGGAGTGGTCAGCTGGAAAAATATTTATTTGCAAACCTCAGTCAAGTAATAAGGAGCCAGAGAAATGACTCATGGGATCTACACCTGCTGAAAAAAACCCTGTTGGAAATGACAACCCACTGAAAAGTACAGTATTTCTTGAGTCAGTTTGGAGCCTCAGTGTACAACTTCTGTGATCTTAAAGGCTTTAAAGGCTTTTTCATTTCCGTAGTGCATCAACTCCTATAGGTTCTGGACACTCACAAACAGAAGAAAGCAGGTGACTTACTTGTTCTTACGGACTAATGTGAGAAGCAGGCTATATCTTTATCTTAAGAAAGTGGGGGTGGATATGCCTCTTTGGTCCACATCCTATCTAAGAAAGACCCTGTACTGTTTGGGAACAGGCAGCTGTGACATGCCTTGACAGGGGTTTTGCAAGGGAAGGCAATATCTTGTTCGCTTGCCTCTTTCTAACTCTAACCTTAACTTCTTCTAGAGCAAGGACTTCTCACAAACAGGCTGCGGCCTTTAAAGCACAATAAAATTCACAAAGTCCAATAATATTCATAAACTACAGGAGGCTCTGGAGAGATTCTTGAATGCTTTATTACTAAGGTAATTTCCATGCTTTTTCTAGATTTTATTCCTTCAGGCTTCTCCGCAATATTTCCAAATCACCCATGTCACAAATGTCATCTGGGGGAAACAAAGACTTCTCCAAATAGCACAGTCCTTAATCTGAGTCATTCTTTGTTATTTGCTCTTGTTTCAGATAGATAAGGTTGAACAATGTGGTTACATACATGGTTAGTATGTATGGTTAGTAAAATGAAATGCCCTATCTGCGGCTGCATCTACAGTTGCATTTTGATTTGGTACAGAGTGTAGCATTTAAATGAACCCCCTGGTCATTCCCATTTCTGGTACACAAAATTGCTTGGCATATGGGAACTAGGCTTCCTTTGAAAGAAACTGCACCAAAAGCTCTACTCCAGATATGCATCAAACATGCCCCAGCTCCCAGTGAGGATATAAGGGTCTGGACCTATGACCCGTCCATCAGAGAGCTTCAAACCACATGCCTGGGGATGATCAGATGGCACCCTGCATGAAACCAAATGAATTCAAGCTCTAGATGCTCCTTGTGCAAAAGGCAGAAGGGAAAAAAGCAGCCTAGACTGTCAAATCAAGTCAGACAAATAAAGTCAATAGCGATGGTACAGATCACTGTCTTCCCTGGAGATATTTGCTGTGTGTCAGTCTTGCTGACTGACTGATTCCCTCTTTCTCTGTGACATTTAAAAACCAAAAATAAATTAGGAATTTATTATAAATAAATTAGCAGTTAGCACCATTACTGCTATGCAGGGAGGCCTGTAAAATCGGGGCTGGAATTATGCTACTGAAGATGGAGACCTGGTGAGCCAAGCCCTCTGCCTTCACAAACCGCTGATGCCAACCCTGCTCAGGCTGAACTCCGAGTGATGAAGAGTTCGGTGCGACTTGAACTCTGGCACCTGGCAGAAGCAATGGTGTGTAACTGTGGCCCTGCCTTCTCATATCCCTCAGTAAACCCTAACATTGCCACTTCTTCACCTAAACGTTTTGCAGCTCAGCGGTTTGGTAAGGATAGCTCCAGTTTTGGGGAGTAGGCTGAGTGTAAGCAGCTCCTATTTGCTGTTAATTTGCCTGTGTTAAGCATTGGATTTCTCTTGGAAAAGCAGTGGTATTTATTGTCCTGCCTCTTGCAAATGCTCCATTCCCCAAGTACTTCATGAGGCCAGAACACTCCTCGTGAGCTGAGCACTGTGCTGGGTATGCTTCAGTTCCTCACTGTTTCCTTAACTCTGCAGTAGGAGACTGGGGGATTTATTTGCTGTATGAATTGCATTTGTATGCCTTATGATTGCTCTGTGCTTCATGCCTCAGAGCTTCTCTGTACTCTGTCTTCTTGCCATTATTCTGAACACAGACGACACGGAGGAGGCACATCCTGCACGCTGCTGACACATCAGGCCAAGTGGTCAAGGTGAGCTAGTTTCTGGAGCTGACAGCTAAAGGTACGAGAGCACCATGCTGAGCTGCTTTTGATTCACCACCAAAAGAAAACAATTATAGCTAGTCTATATGGGACTAGCATGAGTTTTGAGGCAGACCTCTGGACCTGTAGCAAAAGTCTAGGTGACTGCACCAGCAGGCCCTGCTGTGGGTATAGAGTCATTCCAGATTGCACAAACCCTTAAAAGAGCAAATCTCTGCAAATTAGTTTTATCCTTCTTCTCCCAGTTCTCGTTGGTTTCTCAAGGAATTGTCTTATAAGGGCTGCCAGTGATAATGCAGTCAGAGCATCCAGGTATCTTTCAGGGTAATCTCATTTTCAACCTCTTCTGTTTGTTCTCACAAGAATGTAAATATGACTTCAAACCTTCAGGTCTTGTTCCATTCTCATGAGATGACAATCACCTGTGAGGGGTTGGGATGCTGGGGCTGTGATGGGTTGCCTGTTGTGGGCTGGTTCTGTAGGTAAGATGGCAGATCAAAACCTACCTGGCTGCTGTCCAAAAATCACTAGGCTGGAATCCTGTCCATGAAAAATAGACTCCAAGAAAAGGGCAGAAACATAGCTATAATTTTTTCTGATCTGCTCTAGCTACAATGTTAAATACAGTGAAATGATTGTACGGCATGAATGATTATTATAGTCTTATTTGCCTTTCTGCTGCATGGAAGAATTAAGCTCCTTGAAAAATTTAAGAACAATGTAGTCACAGTCCATTGGAAACAATTATGAGGGCAGAAGGACCTGAAATGCAGCACCAAGTACCTTTGATTTTTTTCTTCCTTTTTTTCCTCTCCTTTTAGTTTTTTTTTTTACAGGACTTTGCTGACAGCATTATGTCACATTTTTCCTAGATAACTTTTGTTGTGAATTTTGTAAGATGTTTTTATCCCTTCTTCAAGGCTGATGATAAGACGAATTACTCAAGGCATCCTATTGTTCTGCAGTTCATATCAACCTCATGATTTAATCATTTGACATGGATACATTCTTTGTACATTGATACACTGTTTTTTTTCTATATATAAATCAAATGGGAATCAAAATAACAAAACAGGAAAACATACACTGTGAGTGGATTGTCAGACAAGGTAAGCCACCAGGCTGTCACTAACAAGGATTATTGATATATTTATAAAAAGAATTCTCCATTTCCATCTCAATGTACACTTGATTTGAATGTCATTAAGATATTCAGTGCTTAGTGTTGGGAAAAAAACCCCATTAATTATAAATAAACAATCAGTTCTTCATTTTTGCAATGCTTAGCATAAAATTAGAGCATAGATAAACCAGCACACAGAAAAGCCTCTGGCTTTTGGCTGAGCTTAGGTGTGTCTGAGGTGCTATTGATGGGCAGAGATCTGTAAGAGTTGCATTCAGACCTGTTTCAGGTAGTCAACTTAGATGGTGGATCTCATTTCCTAAGAGAAGAAAATGGTGTTATTACTAATTGCTTTCTGACTGACAAACAAACTCAATTCTTGTGTCAGGCTTTTCCCAGGAACTTCTTTACATACATATGGTTGTTCATGTGAGCTCTGTCTATTGTACAGGCAGGAGCACAACAAACTACCAAGAAAAATTCATGTAGTGTTTTTCTCCTACAGACTTTGAGGAAAGAAAAAGAGGGTATTACAGGATTGGCATATCCAGGTAAATTTATCACATAGAAAACTAAAAGCCTTAATTCTGATACTTAAGTACCTCTGAACTCCATGGTCAGCCACCAGTAAGTATGGCCTGTGTTCAGCCAAAGGCCAGCAGAGATTCTCCTACAGCATATGTGGAAAGGACTTGCATCTTTATCTCAGGAGCTGACGGGCTGCGTCCAGATATCCGTGGCTGGTGGTGCAGTTGTATCTGCAGAGATAGTGGAGAGGTAACATAAAGAAGCATCAAGTCTGGTTTCCGTACGGTACTGCCTCTTCACCGAGCAAGAGACTCCGCATGCAAGTTGGCTATGTGTGACTGTTGGCTTCTTCCAAAAATAGAGCTGGTCATTAAAGTGACTCTGTTCTTTTTTGTTGGTGTTATTAAACTGAGAGATAAATCAAGTGTTTGTGGGTACGTAGGAAGGAAGGCAAGTCAAAGAGAAAACAGACAGCCAGAAAGAGGCAAATCCATACAACACACAGCATGAAAGCACTCACAGAAGTAGGTTGTGTGTCCCTGCAGTGTTTTTATTTGCCTTTCGCCCCGCCATAGTATGTGGGAAAATAGGCTTCATAATGTGCTGAAACACTGGATGAACACAGTGTGCTCATGTTCATGTTTCTTGAGGGACTTCAACTTACTGAGACTGCCTTTAATTGTTGGGATTGAAATGATAATCAAAGAAGGGCTTGAAGAGGGATTTTGGTACTTTTCCTCATGTCCACAGAAGTGAGAACAATACTTCAGGCCAAGGTTGCTTCCCCAGAGATATGTTTGCTCAGTTATCTAACAGATCTTGCAGTTGGCAACACCTATATTTAATTACAACTTCAGCATCATGGTAATGGAAAACTGTTTTTCCTCTGCCCTCAGACTTTTAGATGTCAGGCTCATCTGCTGCTCTTTTCCAACTCCCTGATGGAGCTTCAGTGAATAACAAGCCGGTGCTTCTGGATGCACTGTGCATAAATACTCCTGGAAGCTACCCAGAAAATACCCTCCAGGAAAATTCCAGAGACACTCTTGATGATTTACTCAGCGCTAGTGAACCACCTAACTGGATGTGAGCACTCACCCTGTCAGAAAGGGCTTAATCTAATAAGCAAAACAGGAGACTGACTCCCAGCCTTTTTTATTTTTTTTCTTCTTTCAAAGCCATCTGCTTCTCCGACCTATTTCAGAACATGCAAATTCACAAGCGAGGTGAAATTTCCCATCGACCAGTAGCCTGTGAAATATAATTACTGTGCTAATTTTGAATTCCAAGCGGTCAGCACAGGCTAGGAGTGCTCGCTCAGCAAACATGTTAACACAATTACAACAAATATTAAAACCAGCCACACTGAGATTTGGCAATGACTCTGAAAAATGACAGGTAGCTTTTCTGGCATCAGAAAACAGGCAGCAAAATGCCCGATAAATGTTTTTTTGTGTTGCACAGATGCATTCTCAATAGAAACGGCTGAAGGCAAAAGGAAATGATAGTGAGAGAGCATTGCATCCAGGCTGCTTACCCAGCAATGCTCAGTAAATGAGAGGCTGTTATGAAACCTGTGCTCTCTTGCGAGGTCTTTGCTACCTTGTATGACCTCTGTCAAGTTATGCGCTCATTCAGCACCGCAGCCTGTCTGTAACGGGCTAATGACACTAAGCCTGCTGGATAAATCCATGTGGGATTTATGGCTGTGCACTGCACAGCATTTCAAGGTCTACAGTATGCCAATTTGACAGTATCAGTGACAGGGGTAAGGCTGTGAAGCTGTTTCAAAAAATCTTAGAAAAATCCTGCTTATGAGATAATTTTCCCATTGCTTCACAGTGGAATAGCAGAGTGAGATTTAATACTATATTTTGATGGAAATAATTTTACTGCTTCCAGTAAAGGCAGTACATGGCTGTTTTTTTTTTTTTATTCTTTCAGGAACACCTTTGGGATTCATCTAATATTAAAGAATGTGTTTTGATGGTGACAGCAGGTGGTACATGAGCCAAACTCCAGCGTAAATTGTACTAGCACAGCGTCGTCAAAGTAACTGGGAGCATCAGTTTTGCCCATTAGCATCTCTAACACTGGTGATGGGTTCCAGGCTGTGATGCTTGGCAAAAGGAGCTCAGCTTGACAAGGCAAAGCCCTAGCCCTTTCTTCTGGGGGAGCAACACTCTTCAACCTGCTGTGCTGCTTACCATGGAAAAGGAGCTGCAGGCACTGCTGGTACGCTCATAGCAGGACCTCAGGGAATCAAAGGAGCAACTGTTTTGCACGTTGTCTCCATTTCTTGGGAGGTGTGCATGGAGTGGAAGGGGGAATATGTATCCCTGCACCCGAGACCAATTTCAATCTATTGTAGCATAGTTGGAAGAATCAGAGAGCTCAGCAGAAAATATACAGAAGAAATTCCTAATGCAAAGATAAGACGAAATATACTGACAGAGAAGGGAAAAGATCCATTTTGACATACATGCTTAAATCAAACAGCTCGGTGATTAGAGCACTGGTTCAGATGTAATCTGACTTTGGTCAGATCTGATTGAAAATCCAGTTACAAAAGGCAATTTCTCTCTCCCGTTGGCGCTGCATGTCTGCAGAGTAGGATCTGGGGGCAGAAGAGGACCTAGGGGTGCTGCTGGATGGAAGTGCCAGGCAGCCCCTTGCTGGCCTGCTGCATGTACCCGTGGGAGAGTATAGAAGCTTCCCTGCAGCTTCAGGACAGCAATCTGCAGTGTAAATGCGTTTTAACAACCAGCTGGGAAAAGCATCCTACATCACATGGCTGGCATCGTGTGGGAAATCCATGTAAAAGCAGAATTCAAATCCAGCTCTCCAGTGCTGAGAATTGCTGCTTTAAGCATAAAGCTGTTTTTCTCCTCCCTCCCCAACACTAACATGTTCTCCAAGTCAGAGCCATTTGAATGAGGCAGGGTAGGAAGAAAAATAACCACAACTGAATTAAAAAAATATATCTATATGCAGATACATAGATATATATGAATACATCTATCTATATGAGCTGGATGGTACACACACAAGGGGTTTGCATAGGCAAGAGTTTTTAGGATGGCAAATCAACATATTTTTCCTAAGCATCATTCTTAGAAAATTTTAGTTGAGGTTTAAAAAAACCTCCATCAGTCTGAAACAGACAGGCAACACAGTAAAATAAATTTTGAGTGATGCTAATTAGCATAGTTATTTTAATAGAGTTAGAGGCAGACATAATAATTGTTCCCGCCTGCCTGTATTAAAATGTCTCTGCTATACAAAGTCTTCCATGAGCTGCAGCTCTCCTTTCTTTTAAGTAGTTGTCTGAGCTTGTTTACTATTTATGGTAAAACAATACTGAACATTTTGCCGTCATGTTGGGTCACAGGACAAACATAAGGACAAACAAATGAAAGAGCACAGGCAAACAAAACTAAGGGGTCAGTGTATAAGATGCCTGACATTATATCTGACTGGAAATGATTCCAAAAGTCAACATATGCAAGTAGTTAAGTGTGGCTTATATTTTCCCTTTGGTCCAGGGCCCTGACTTTCTTAACGGTAAACACTCACAAACACACCATCTGTTGTTGAAGAGCGAGCAATTTAATGAGGAGGATCAGATTCTTTCCATCTCACTTATTCCTTGGTGCCCATTCCATTTTCTGGGTAGTTGTTGGTTACAAGTAATACAAAATTTCCTTTGGTTTCCTTGAGTTGTTGTTCAGACTCTTAACTCATTACATTGGTGATTTGGGATGAAATCAAGGAGGTCAAATATATTTTGTGATATTTAAATCATTTGCTTTAAAAAGGAAAAGGACCTGGCGAAATCACTCAAATACTATTGTCAGAGCAGCTGTACAGAGTTTTAAAAGCAGAGGTGTAGCACCAGCAGTCATGTACACATGCACCTGTGCGCACAGTCTCTGCAGTCACCTCACTCTGACTTTCACCGATGTGCCGATACAACTGCGAAGGGAGGTGGTGATACTGGTGTCCCTGTGTCCTTCTTCACCTGGACCATTTTTTCTGAGCTTTGGGACCATGGTATGGTACATCTCCCGCAGCACATTCTGCACACTGGGTTAATGCACTCATCTCTTGTGGGCCTTTTCCAAATGCCGCGCTTCTCTTTCACCTCCCCATGGCAAAAAGGCTCCAGGTCTTTCCCCTGCAGTTTCCCAGTGCTCCTTTCCCACCGCAAACCTGCCAGGAGGAAAAGCAGGACTTTTTGTTCCAGGAGATGATGATCCTCACTCAAGCTTTACCGAACCAACAGCCACATTAGCAACCAGCAAGGAGCCTGTGAGCAACCTGAGGCTTAATTTTCATAAAACTGAGCCATTTATTTCTCTAATCCCATTGCCCAGCTGAAGAAGCCCGACTGTCCAGGTGGAGCAGCAGAGGCTGCCACACTCCATCTCTGCCAGCTCCTCCCTGGGGCAGTTTGGTGTTACACTGCGTTTGTGCCAAGGAAAATGCCAGCAGGAGCCATGTCCAGGCAGAGGCATAACTGGATCGGTCCTTATGTTTGAGATGAAGGTCCTGTTATGCTGCTGTCACCATGAAACAGGGCCTCAGCTATGTGCCTTTTACACAGCCCAGCTGGTTTAACAGCAGTTTGGAGAAACTGGGAATCCAGTTGGTCATAGCAGCATTGATGGCAGCGTATGGTTTGGTGGGATAAGGAAAACGAAGCTCAGAGAATAACTGATATCCTAATTAACATCCATGTGGAGACTTGCACAGTAAAATGAGGCTTATGACTCACCTCCCTTAGCCCTAAGCAGCTCTGGAGGATATGTTCATTTTACAGAGAAACAAACACAAGGCAAGAAGCAAAGATAACCCACCCACTAAGAGCACTTCTGTTTGAACAGAAAGACCTGTCTTTTGTAGGAGGGCACAGCATTTTCCAGAGGATGGAAACCCTGGGGTAGTAATTATGTGATTCTTCAACCTATAAACCAGAGGGAAAGAATGAGTGTCAGGGGGAAAGAACACATCTCGGTATTTAACAAAAACAAGAGACATGCCCGAACTGCGCAGCTGAGATCCTGGTCCAGATGGCAGCCTCAACTTTGAACTCCCAAACCGGAGGTTTATCTGGTTTCACTTCAGTGCCCCTTACAGTTAAAAGCCAGGACCAAAGTCTAGAGAGCGTGAATGCTGCCCTCGACACGGGCCTGTATTTGTGGCAAACTGTGATACCTTATAAGAAGACCACTAAGAGGAAATACATGTATCGCAAAAACCCTGTTAGGCAGATGGCTAAGAACCAAAAATTCCAGTCTAGACTGGAGTCTGCTGCAGGCTAAAAGTCACTTACAGCAGAGAGAAACAGAAGTTTAGGAGGATTAAACAATTAACAACTCATTTATTGGAGACTGTGCAGGAAATATTGCTGTAAATCCTTTCTTGTCTGGGATGAATTAGCTACAGACAAGTTTCCTCTCAAAGCCTTTGTAGAGTTAAGAACATCGCTAGCAAAATCCCAGAATTACTGACAGTAGTTTAGGTCCCTATTTGGCTTTTTCCTCAAAAAGATATAGCAACGTCACCATTTTTGGACTACACATCTGGAAGGCCACCTGTCTTTTGCTTCTTTGATACTCAGTTCATCAGAGATCCAAGTGCCCACACTGTGGCATCTCATGTTTTAAAAAAATGCAGCAGTGTCCTCTGTGGAAAAGGCAAAAGATCGGGGTGACAGGCAATATGCAGGAAGAACCAAAAGATTATAGGTAACTGTAGAGATTGGGGGATTTAGCTTAAATGAAGAGTAGGGAAAATACTGCTAGGTAGCAAAGGACATAGCAGCATGCGGATGGAAGATGATTTAGAGTTGAGGAAGCTGGCGTTCTCCTGGGGTTTGGGTTTAAGAAATCAAGAGTGCAGAAAAGGACAATCTGAAGCATGAGAGTGAGCCAGAGGAGATAAGCAGGGCAGGGTTTGGTGGAGAGAGGGGGAACAAGGAGACTACAGGTAAAGAAATTGGTGGCTGTAGAGGACAGAAGACTATGGTGAAGCCAGGACATCACATTTTCAGAAACAAGACAATGCCATGTGGGATATGAGGTAACAAAACCCGCAGCAGAAGCCATACCACAGGGTAGAAGAGCTTTACACTGGATGCTGCGTGGAAGCTGAAGGTGAAGTTGCGATCTAGTGATGGTTTGGTGATGGAGAGAATTATCACTGAATTTGCACAACAGCTTCCCCTACAGCTGCTCTTTTAACAACCTGCAAAACTTCCTGAAAATGCCTTTTCCTGTGACTGAATCTTCATGTTTGCACTGAAGCAAAAACTATGTGTGCCTGTGTGAATGTCTGGTCTGTTTTGAGCGTATCTAAGACTTCATTCTTACAACAATTTTCATAAGCTGGCCAGAGCTACAAAGAAAAATATCCATTCACTAAGATATCTAGCTTTTTTCCCTCTGAATACGTTCATTTTACTAGAATAAAACACCCTACCAAAGTAAATTTTCACATGCAAATTAACCTTACTTAGGAGAAATGTATTTTGATAGGGCTGCATTGGGCGTAGAAAAGGGAGTTTGCAACCAGGTGGAGGAATAGGAGAAAAGTCCTGAGAGACTGAAATATCACCTTGTGCAGAGATAATACTTCTTGGTAGGTATCCAGTAAGGTGGTGGTGAAGCTGCAGGGTGTTTCACACAACAGTGCTGTATCCCCTTCACAAACAGGCTGGGCAAAAACAGGCTCCAAGGAAAAATATGGCCCAGTGCAATTGTAAAGGACTTGAGTCTTTAGAAGACATCCAGGGAGACAACACTCAGCTGAGGATTAGCTGTAAGGGTTGTATCTGCACCACCAAAGCAATGTTGTTTCTCTGTGGTTGTGACTGGTCTTAAATAAAGATGGTTTTGGCAGCCTGAGGTTGTTAGTTTAACATTTGCATAGCCAAGAGTGGGAAAAGAAACATATGACACAGTGCTGTTTACCATTAAAAACCACAGTGATGTTTTTTATTTTGGGGGAGTTGCCCTTTATCTTCCTGTCACTTGTTCCTTACCCTTGTTTGTTCCTCTTTCCCCAGTCACATGTTCCCCTCTCGCTCAAGGACATGATTTTCAGGACGACTTTCAGCTATGCTGCTGACTCTATATTCATCAGACCATGCTCTGTTTCTGGTGTTACTGTGCCTCTTTCCATCACTATAGAGCTCCCTGCCACATAGAGAAAATGTTGTTTGCAGTAATGACCTTAGCTTGCAGGACATGCCAGTTGATTTTGAGGGAAATCCTTCCAGTAGAAAGAGGACTTGAGGGCGAAATGCCAGCACTTGGGAACCTACCCAAGATCATGGTCTTTTGGGCAACAATGTCCATTGTGGCAATACATTTGTGCCTCTCTTTCTCCTTCCAAATGTTTTTCCACACTTATTATTCCTACCAGTCTCAAATGTCTCCTCCAAGAAGGCACTGGCAATTATTCTTAAAAACAGAAACTGAGAAATCTTCTCTCTCTTCCCTCCTCATTTTTTTCCTTTTAAAAAGATCAGGGAAGACAGACATGGTCGTCTTCCTCCTGCTGCAGCAGAGGGATCGTTCACTGAGGGAACAGAAGAACTGTGGTCATTTACTTCTTCAGCCCCAGGGAGGTTCAAATCCACGTCTCCCCCAGGGCAGGAGAGCCCTAGTGACAAGGTGGCAAAGCACCGCTTGCAGTGTACTAAATAAAAAGACCCTGAAACTGCCCTTCAGGAGTAACATGCGTGTTGTCAGTGCGTTGCCCAGACAGGGTGCTCTCAGGACACTTCAGTATTGCTTCACTTTTTGGATCTCGGAGAGGCAGAGAAGGAAGGCAGCTGCTCAAACTACAGCAGAGCTGGAGGTATTTTTAAAAATTCCAGTTCAAACAATGACATAGCCAAAGAGTTTTAGGGTCAAACACGGACACCTGGTGTGTCAGCATAACTTCAGGGCTAGTTTGCTGCTGGGCACGTGCCTTCTGCATTGCCCTTTTGGAACTTCAGCTTCTGAAGCAAGAGTTGGGTCGGCTTTGGAGCGGAAGTCCAATTTTTGGCTGTGTCTCTGTGCCTGGATTACTTCAATCATCAATACTGTTTGAATGAGAGTCCTCTATTGACTATTTATAGTTCTAAACAAGGAAAACAAATACTGTCTCTTCAGATGAGCTGCCAATATCTCTGTAATTCCCGCAGTTGTAGTGCTATGATTGGAATTTGGTGCCAGATGCATGGATTCCTCAGACAAACAGCTTTCTGGCAGGAGAGAGGAAGATCTGGCTCTGGCAAGCCTGTTTATGTAAAAAGTTGCCATGTTACTGTCTATCATTACCTGCATTGATTTGCTTTGAAGAAGCCGGGAAGCTAGACACCAACTACTGGATAAAAATAGAGATGGCAAAGACCTTCACACATGCACACACCTAGTTAATCCCATCGTAACCACTACGTGACCCTGAAAGGGTAGCTATAGACAGACATTTTTGTTTAGGCACCCCAGTGGTAAGAGGAAAGATTAATTTATACCGATTTTTTTTCTTGCTGCTGCAGATGGAGATGGTGCGCTTTGTACTCCCTAACAAGGCACAGAAAGCGATATGTGTACGTGTGTGTGAGATTCCCACTGGATGGTGTTGGCCAAAGCAAGTCAGATTACTTCCCAGAACAGAGTTTATGTGGACAGCTGCTAGAAGAAAGGTTGGCTTCAGAGCCTGGATCCAAGAAATCACTGGTGAGAGAATAGAAGAGTCCTCAGGAATAAGGAAGGGCCAGCAAATAGCAGACAGGCTAAATCAGGTCACTCAGGAAAGGGTCAAAGTGAAGGCAGAGAAAGGCACCAGTTTTCAGGGTCCAATTAATTCCCTTCCCACTTTTTTCTCGCTCTCCCCAGCCTCCAAGCAGCTGAAAAGGATTCTGCATTTTAGTTGGCAAGAAATCAGCAAGTGACCTGTTGTTAAGCTCTGGGAAAGCCAGTATGGTTTGTTTGCTTGACCTTTTCCTTTAAGGAACTTGGTGTACGCGTGAGTGCTATAAAAGTTTGCTGCTGGCCAGCCCCCACAGTTCCCCACCCCGGCAGCAGCAGGAGGTCACGCTGAACCCTGCTCACCACCTCTGAGCACAGGGGAGCACCAGCCCCATTCACTCTTCTGGATCCCTCACGCCCGCTCTCGGACGGAGAGGAATCACGATTCCCACTGAGTTTTCAGAGTCGTCACAGTTTGTGTTTTCCCACTACTGGACCAACCAGTGATTCCTTCAGCTGGGGCTCTGAGACCCCTTCCTTAGCATTACTCCTGGTGCCTCTTCTTAGCTCACACTACCCTTTGCAGGAAACTAGAAGACCCAGAGACCATGATAGCTTTTACCACCCAGTACTGTTGAAGGTAGTGTTGAACCAAGGGGCTCCAGCTGGAGGTTTACCTCGAAGTCGTGTGATGTTGCAAGCTCCTTGCAGTCAGGAAGGTTTAGCTGTGGCCTTCCTGGAGCGTGCTCCAGCGGGAGTTACCGGCACAGCAGCGGTTCACGTGCCCTGGCATGTCTCATCTCCTGCTGAGCCCTGTCCTGCTGCTCCCACCCAGCCCCTCTTGCTGAGGAGGGCCAGCAGCTCTCCCTGCCAGGCCACCAGCCCCAGACCCTGCACCAGGAGCCCCCTGCCCAGGCTTCCTCCAGCAAAGCTGCGCTCAGACCCTGCTGTGCAAAGTCCATCTCTCTTCTGGCACTCTGCCCTCAGTTGTGTGTTTTTCGCCCTCCACAATTTTACTGAGATTTCTTACTTTTAAACCCATTAGTCAGTTGCTACTTTCTGTTCTAACAGGCTCCTGCCAGCTGAATCCATGGGCACAAAGGCAACCAAAGCACTTACCTGGCACTTCAGCCTGTTTTCAGTGAAAAGAGGAAGGGACAGGAATTCAAGAAGGATATTTGACCAGGCATTACTGAAGCTAAGATTTGTCAATTTGTAATTTTAACACTCCATGGAAAGTTTGTTGTTTAAAACTGTATATGGGAAATCTGAGCTGTAATTTTCCCCTGTCTTTGATCAACACACCAGCATGTTGCTGTGAAGTGAAATAGTGTAGGCTGACAGATGAGAATTTTCCCCTAAGGGCATTGCATTAGGAATGCAACAGTGCTGATTTAGCAAGGAAATAAATCTTGAAATATATGAATGCTGCTGTGTACATGCTTTTATGGCACTTGGGGAAATAAAATAATTTAAAAATACAGAAGCCTTCATTCTACAGTTCTTTAGTATTTGAACATGTGTATGTAACTTGAAATGAGCAACAACATGCTGGAGGATAGAGCTGTGCTTTTGTAACAGTCGTAACTTGAAACATCTCAACATCCTGCCTTTGTAGTCCCTCACAGGTTGAGCTCTCCATAAGCAGAGATCTTGATGCAACAAAGGGAAGATGAAAGCCAGGCAGACACCAGTGGAAGGCTGGGAGTTCCCAGTGCCACTAGCACAGGTGTAGTTGTTGCTAAATCCCTGTCATGTTTATTAATAACATTTAAGTGTAACAGTACTTTAGTAAGAACATCTCTCCTACTCACAACCCTTTCCACAGAGCCACTTTGAATGCTCTCCTACCATCAGGAAGTCCAAGAAACTAGCAGGGCTTCTGCTACTGAATTTACCCAGCAAGTCATGTTGTCCCTGAAGGTGAGTTTTTCCCATTTAGGTATTTGTAGCAGAAACTTGAGACTATAGCCTTTTAAAATGACATTGCACACAGCTGATGGGATTACAGCAGCTGCATTGCAACTTTGAAAAGAAATGAGAACTGAATTTTCTGTGAATTTTCTTGCCCAGTTGTACTAGCTTTGGGTAGCAAATACCAGTACAGGAGCTGACTTATGAGTGCCTGGTACACAGACACACTAACATCAGGTGTGAGAGGCACCAAATGAAGCTTTGTGATCAATCTTCCTGCTCCTGAGGAAGAAGTAAAGGACACAAACTCCAGTTGTTCCCACAAACTATTCCATAGTGTTCTTTTTTGTTTGAGGGCTTTGTTTTTTCCCTGTTGCCATCCATTACAACATTCAGACAAAGCATCTTCAGAGAAAGGACAGCACTTTGGCAAACAAGACCCAACTTTTTCTGCAGTATGGCTACGTGGCATGTGGAGTTCAAGATTTCCTATTGTTTCTTTTACACTCCACAGCACTTGGCAGCTCACATGGACTGGACACAGTACTTATAAGAAACAGTGTACTAGAACTGCAAACATTGAGCAACAAATACCACAGCAGTTTTGCATGGTTAAGCAAAACTTTTCTAGCATAGCATGATCAACTACATTTCAAACAATGCTGCTGAAGAAAGCTGTCTGTGAACAAATCAAAAGCTATTCTTAATATTGTTTTGCATCCTATTCAATCTTACATATAAACCAAGTGAGGCTCTTTTAGTGATTTGCAACATTCCAAAGAGGTTACCTGATACTCAATTCTCAGAGCAGATAATAGCATTTCGTTAAAACCACACTGGCTGTGGAGCATACTGACATACTAATCTCTCCCCTCCTAACTGGAGAAAACCATTAGCCTCCACTTGTGCTCCGCGCTCTCCTTTGCCAGTACAGAACTAGACTCCCAACAGTCTCAGGTACAACCAGTACTTGCCAGACTCTTGTCCAGACCTGTACCTCACCACTTCTGCCCCATCCTCCGCATAGCTTTTCAAGACTAGGCAGAATATATTTACAGAAGTCACAGGCTTTGCCTCAATTCCACTGATGCCATATAACCTGTCAAACCTCACTTTGATTATAGTTCTAACTACTGGAATTATTTTTATTAGGGATGTCTAATTACACAGCCAATTTAATTACAAGGACCTGGAGTTAATGCTTGCCTATTTTAACAGCTTGATCTTGTTGAATGCTTTACATCAGAATGCCTGTATTAACATCTATTTATATTAATTTACAATCCGTTTCAGCCAGCTGCCATAGGATGATGGATTAGATGTTACTAATGTAACTGTTAGCACAGAACAAAGTAATCCTGGGAAGCAAGGAAGGTTTGCTTTAGCACTGTTGCACACTGGCAGCCAGATACAGTCTTCTCTGAAAACACTTGTGTACCCATTCCTTCCTTGTAAGTGGCATACAGGGACAACACAACTTTTCTTCAGAACTTTTGTCATCTTTGAAAGCAAATTCAGTAGCATGCACTTGCTGAGAGATTAAGTTTTCATCTTTAAAAGGGTAAGCTATCTTGTCCCTAATGCACTTCACACTGAGACAAACAGCACTTGTATTCAGAATTCCTCGCCTAGTTGCGAGCCACCTTCCCCCTTCCCTCATCAGCAGGGTTTCAGAGCTAGCCTAAAATAATTTTAGGTCCAGGGCTTCAAGCTTCAAGCCTTGATGAACCATCTTGACATTAGGACATGCTATTCTGCAATAATGTTTTAGATAACAATAAAATCACTTTAAAAGGTCATAGTTAAGTGACTTCAGTTCACACTCACCAGAATAGAGCCCCATGGATTCCAGAGAGCTTTGGGCTGATCCCAGCACTGTCCTACATCCTTCAGCTTACCAGTGGGGCTAAGCCAGAGCACCATGCTGGAAGTACCCAAGCACCACCTCTTCAAGAACATGAACACAGAGTCATAAGTTTGTAAATATGAACAGTTTCAGTTGAAAAAAAGACACCAATGCATCTGTAATTAAGAACTTTGAGAGGACTGCTGAAACTCCAACTCTCTGCTCTCAAGCTGCATTTTTTCATTTCTCTCATCTCACTGGAATATACTGCATACATTTGGGGCAATTTACTGTAGCAGAAGTTATTCACAAAGTTAATTCTGAAGGCTGTTTTACAGTTGGAATATGTCAGCTCTTTTAAAGTACACTGCCTGAACAAAGATGGTTATACCATGTCAGTCATCTTCCCTCTCTTGACATTTGCACGCACCTAAGGAAGCTTCATTACCACTTAAAACATGACACAACATTCAAGACTCTAAACATGAAAATACTTCATACTGTATTTTCAGTTCAGTAACGACTCAGATGAATTTCAGAACAAAATTAAAGTCTTATCAATAGCACAAAGTAGATTTTTAAAGTCCTTTATTAATCTGAATATAAAAAGACAGAAGTTGCCTACGATATAGGACAAAGCTCTTGCTTCATGAGGAAACAAAATTTTCTTTACAAAGTGAAAAAATAAATACCCTCTTAGAGTAAGGTTTATATGCTAATGTGTCATAAAAAAGTAGAGTTTTAATATTTTGACAAAATGTCTGTGCAAAGAAACAGATGCATAAACACACATTACTGCTACATTAAGGCAATATGAAAAGTATAGTCAGAAAATTTCAGTAAAGTGACAGTGTACTTCTCTAGCTTTGATTAAGCCAGTATTGCACCCAAACATGGTCTCTAGTTCCCTCTGTACCCTGGAGAATACACTAGGAAACCAGAGCCCAAAATGCCCAAGTAGGGGGGTGGAGATTAAAAACATTTTAGCAGGAAATGACCTACCCAATAAAGATGTTAACTGAAGAAAGCATTTAAAATTATACACAACCCTTATTTTAGAAATTAATGGTACATGTTTAATAGTTTAAAATCAGTCTCCAAAAATAAAGTCAACTTAAAGGGCAGCTGACTGCAGCTCCTGAGATCACCAGCCAAGTTGGATGTGGGAAACCTGGGAGCACCTTGCCCATTGAGAGCTGTGAAGGAAGTCCCAGAACAGTGCTTCCACAGGACATTGCCAGCCAGAAGACTTTGCTGACCCACCCTCAACACTCAGATTAACTTGCCCTACCCTTCCAAAGCTCTTCTCTCAGAATTGTTTTCTATTTAATAGAATTCTGAGTTAAACGCAGCTGCTTGATGAAGCCTTGTAACTTTAGTTTAAGAACCAATTTTTTTTTAAAAGAAGTTCTCTCCTCTTTAAAGCAGTTTACTAAAAGCAGAAACTATGAGCCATACTAAACTGATACTGTAAAAGCTAGTCTTACTATTAAAATAAATGGAATGACTGTACTAAAAAGGATTTAGAGAGTGTAAAACAAAAGGCTGCATTGCTCCCGCTGGGTATATCAATATGTGGACACCACATTTCTCCAGGGTTACCTAGCTTTGTGGCAACACTGCCATGCTACAAACTTATGCATCATTCTCCTTTTAAGTAAAATGAATTGATTACACTTCTGGTCTCAAAAGATGTCCCAAACCATTTTGGACATGCTGAACAAAGAATATTCTATGTTTAAAAATGCAGTATTTTTTGCTTGTGATCGTAGATAGGTGCCAGAGTGATTGCCTTCTTCACAATCAATGGTTGCATTTCATATTAGTGCAGTTTAAAAAGTACATGATGGGTTTTAAAGTGTACACGTAGATCATATCACAGTCAGATTGAGAAGACTGGTGTGGGTTGGCAAGTACACATGCTGGACATGCTCTACACGAGATCTGCAAACAGGACACGACTGGAAAGGAAAAACATTAGGAAATTAGTTTACTTCATATTTTGAGAGTCTCTACACTTATTGGAGACTTTCTTCCATTTACACAATAACAAAGCACTTTTCCATAATCTCCATATCTAAAACAGGGTATTGCGAGAAACATGCAGCTAATCCTTACCCTCACCGCAAGTTAAGCTAGCACAGCTAAAACTTATCCTTCAAACACATCTTCTAAACACAATGTTCTTTGGAATTAGTTTACAACAAAATTTTAAAAATAAGTTTTACTGGAATATCAACATAAACATATTAATCCATGACTGTTAAGTATACAGAATGGCATTGCAATTACCTGTAACTGGGCAGCACAGGGCTTGCAGCATACTGTGTGGCCACAGGGACAAAAGGTCGAATTTATTTCTTCTTCACAACACACCATACAAAGCATGGACTCCTTTAGCTTCCGCAACTTCTCTTGCAGAGCTTTCGTTTGCTGGCAGCTAAGACCTTCACAATTGTCACAGTTCATGCTACTTTCCGAAGACTTAAGGGGGGAACTTGGTGGGGTTTGGTCACTTCTTGAAACAAGATCCACAATGCCAGCATTATAAAGAGCTCGCCTTGCATGATCATAAACTTCTTTTGATGTTCTTTTAATGTCAAAGACGTATTTTTTACCAAGGTTAATGTTTTCATTCAGGAATAGAGATGCTAGGTGGCCCTTTAAGTCTCGACTATACTGCATCATGACAGCACTGGTGACAGTGTCACATCTATAAAACAATAGGACAAATGCAAACTTGGTTAGTTAATACCAACTAAACCTATCCCTACAATAATTTGTTCCCAAAGTTGAAGTAACAGCACTGAAAGTAAATGGAGCAGTCTGAGGTAATATTTAAGATCTTGAATGTTGTTTGCATGACAACTCTACTTTGAAAAGTACAAAATGGAAAAGTGACAGTTATTTTACATCTTCAAAAGTGTGACATGTCTAGTAAAACGGAGTCAGCCTATGGAAGGGACTTAAGGCATTATGCTAACAAACAGCCAACACTTGCTTAATCTACAGTTCAGCTTGGCAACACCTCTTTACATGGTAATTTCCAAACACTGCATTAAAGAATTCCAATTAATAGTCTTTGGCATACCACCTCTTTTAGACAGGCTCTCAAAAAATTTTAGCATAGAGTCAAATAATGTCTTTAACCAAATTTCCACTCAGTACTTTATATACTCATATTATATCATCTGAAGGGAGCCAGTGAGGATGCAGTGTAGACAAATTAAGGCATTTGTATCTGCCACTGGGTATTTCAGCTACCCTAACCATGCTTGTCACATACTTCGGTGATACAGTTAAATCTGCAGAAGCCTATTGAGGCCTATCACATCTCTGGACAATGTAGGAAAGATGACACAAACACAGAACATAAGGACTACAGCGTCACAGGGCCTAAGGTCCAAGATCTAAGCTTATGGCCAAATGCCATCGCCTAACTAAAATTATGCTTAAATTAAAATCAGAAACAACGAAGGACAGCAGAAGTTACAAGCAGAGACAAAGATCAAAGTTAAGACTGTTTAAGAAGTTATATAATGATTTAATAGCCTGGAAAAAAGTATGAAGAGTGCAAAACAGCAGTGCAAGGGCATATAATTACAGAGCAGAACAAGACATGCTTAACATCAGGCTCACAAAATAAGCAGTGGTTAGCTGCTGATTAGCTGCAATGGTTAGTAAGGCAACTAGTTGTTGTTAATTGCCATAACTGTATTAAAGTGATGTTAATTTGAGAAGCTGGACAGGTCTTTGCATAGTGTATGTACTTTCCTCTGCTTTAAGTACAATTTTTCTTACAAAGTAATTGAAACTGATACATGGTAGTTAATTTCAAGAAAACACCACTAAGCATCTTTGACAGTTCTACTGATCAGTGTTGGACCTCACAGTAGGAATGAAAAGGGATTCTAAAAAAAATCAGCCATCAACAAATTATTATAGCACCCCTACCTCAAAAAACATCAAAGAACAATAGGATAAAGACAATGGATAGCTGCTGGCATGAAAAAAAATCCTGGGCATGTGAGCAAGGACAGAGGAATTGTAGGAAGATTTAAACACATGGGAGGGGAAGGTGGCATACAGGTAACTTCTAGCAATTGGAGGAACCAAATAAAGGAGAAACAAGGAGTACACAGGCAAGAGCTACACCTACATATTCTGAAGGACAGAATTTTTTATCCTTTGCTCTCTCATCCTCCCTCTTACACAGGGACAAAACCCATATGTATTGTTTATGAAGTATCAAAGAACACAGTAAGTTTATATTCTGAAGTGCTGTTATTTGTAGTGGTAACTGAAAAAATTTTGCTTACTTGTCTTGTACTCCCACCCCACAAAATGGAAAGCAGCAAAAACCTGTTCAGCTTCTGGACTTAAGAAGAAAGTAGAAGCTGCAAAGACAATGAAATTTTGCAGAGAATTTCTGAAGTGCAGTCAGACTGCTGGCCACTTAAGCACTTCATTCAAATACTGTGGAGAAGACCAGCAGCAGTTCACTCTAGTGGCAATACTGACCTGTAAAATGCATGTGTCTCTGTAATTGCTCTATAGAGTCCACTTGCTGCCCTTGTACTGATCATCTTAAACAAGAGAACTACACTATTACCGGACTCCTTGGTAACAGTCAGATATACATTCTTCCCAGACTGAGTTGCCATCTGAACAACCGGATAAGCAATCCTATAAATGAATATAAAGAAAGGTTATTTAGCTTTTAAGGATAAGGGCATTTTCCACAAGCTACTACAGTGCACTTCTATCAGACATTACAGTGATCTCTGACTGTTGTCTGTGATGGTGGACTGAACATGCCACCTCAAAGATACGTGTAAAAATCAAAAGTATTAAGGCCAGTTGTCATCTGGATTATAAACAGGTAGTGTCCTCAGACCTTATGTCCCAATAGCTCCTTTTAGTAATTCATAGAGCAGTTTTGTAGATTTATGTAAAAACTAGAGGCATACTCAGTACTTCTGAAAAATGGAAGATGAAAATGGTTCCACAAAACACATACCTGTTGATAGGACTGAAGTCATCTTTACAGATGGATATGCCTTCAGGTCCAACACCAATAAGGAGTTTTTGCCCTTCACTATCTCTCACTGAATGCCACTCTACCCCATAGTTCTCCAGTGTTGTAACAATCTGTAGAACCTGGTATTCAGCAGAAGCTTGACTTAAACCTTCTAGCTCCTTGTGCTTTGCAATAATGCTGTTGATAAAAAGATGAAGAATAGGTGAAATAACTCAAGTATGCACTGTTACTGTCAGCAGCTTGTTTTAACATGGGTTTTTAGATGACCTAGTTAAACGGATTATTAAGTGCTCCTGACCTGCCTTATCTGGCTATAGATTTCCAGTAATCATGAACTGGAAGTGAAAATTACCAAAACATCCTGAGAATGTTCAGGACACAATACTGTGCATTTGCTTAGAAATGAGAAAGCTACATGTAATCAAGGCTTTCCAACTAACAGCCCGCCCCACACCCAACATATTTACCGCAACAACCACTAAGGTCATAACTAAAAAAAAATCTACAGAAAAGCATGACACACTGAAAGTTTCTTGATATTCAGGAATCGAGCTATGAAGGTGTTTCGTGAATCCTGTTTACTTCTCAGTGTAAGGGTACTAAGCCACAAATTCTTGTTACTTTCTTTCACAACTGTAGGTCTAAGACATACTCGCAATTTGATTACCCTGCTCCAAGTATTTAGATACCTGTATTTCCCCAAGTACTAGAGTTCAACAGCTTTTGCTCAAAATAATAAAATACTCATAAGCAAACTTAAAAATGAACTGAAATCAGAACATTAGTTAAACATTCAGGTTGTGTTCTGATCTCCAAAGCTACCCAAGCTATTTTTTTTTTAACAACACAAGATACACTATAGGATCAGCAATTAAGGGCATAACGATCTTATGCTTTTGGTCTCCAAAAAGGAGGTTATATCACTGTGTTCTTTTTACCTCTCCAAAATGGTAGTGGTGAGCTCTTTTGCACACAACTCTTCATAATTGTACTTGGCAGTGTTCTGGTTATAATCTCCAAACTTCATCTGTGCCAACAATGCACTAAGTTCAATTGCATGCTCTGAAGAACACTGAAGATTACCAGCAAGAAGATCTTCTTTTATATGCAAGAAAAACATATGCCTGCAATGGAATAAGAAATGTTCGCTTACACAAAATGTTAAAAGATGTTTGTAATCAAGATATGTATCAAATAACATCTCAGATATGTTTGGTAACCATTAATTTGGTAATCAAGAATTTTCAATTAATGTGCCAAGTAGTGAAAGTCTGGCACAAGAGAAGGAAAAGGGACTCCATCTTATTATTCACTTACACTTAAAGATGAGGCTACAACTGAACATGGTATCTAAAAGCACTATTAAAAGAAATGAGCACTTTAACATCATGTTCTTAAGAACTGCTTTAACTCCTAAGGCCACTTAGTAATTTCAATTTAGTGAGTGAAATATCAATGAAATGTATTTGGATTAGTTTCTTAGGTTTAGATTTCTTTGGTTGCCATTTACAAGTTATTCTGCATTTCAGAAAAGCAAATTTGTGAAGACCAGCCCAAACCAGCATACACACATCTATCAAGCAACAGGAGAAGTCACACTTTCTCTACACAGCTGAAATGCCTCTGCCACCACAGTCAAAGGTAAGATGGTGCTTTTTGCCAGTGACATGATTAACAGAATAACTTGGAACATCTGAAAAGGCATTGTGGAATAAAATACAAAAACTACTGTGTAAGCACATTTGTCAGACCAACCTTTACACTTGGGATCAAGGCAGGTTTGACAACTAGCTGGCAAACTCAAAGCTGCTCTTAATTATCTAATAGGTCAGTTAATTAGAAAAATCAAAATTTCCACCAACACTAACAGCAGCCTGCTAATTTCCCCTATAGTCTACCTTAACTGCTATAAATTCATCCTTATCTCCCCTCAGGGAAGACAATAAAAATTTATTAGCATTTGTTCTTAAGACTCAACATATTTATGGAAACCAGATGCAGAAGTAGTTACATATCACTGAAAAAAATCTTTCAAGAAATGAAGCCTAGTATGCACAGGGATGTGTCTTAGCTTCCATAGTAATAGGACATTTACATTTTTCTTTTCCAAAATTAAGTGTAATGTACTTTTCTTAAGAATTTGTATTGAATCACTCATCTCAAGTTGGAGATGCTAATAAGTGATTAGCTTTCCTTCCAACAGGAATTTTGGGTAATATCTTATGTATAGCCTGTTGTAGCACTCTACAACTCCATTGCGGAAAAGGGCAAATAAGCCTACTTTTTCAGCACTATGAATTATTACATAACTTAGAAAATTTGTGTCCATTCTTAGCTCTAGTACAGTAAATGCTGCAGCTAAGAAAATACTGGCCCATAAGATGCCCCATATCCAGAACTTCTGCAATCAGGAAAAAATAGGTATTAAATTACCCCATAAGCTGCCCTACAATCCATTTCCTGCAACAAATCACAGCTCCAACACCTCCCTTTGCAAGCAGTTTGAGGCATGCTAGAGCTTCATTGCAGTTGTGACAAAGGTGCTTAATTGCATCACTCTGATGTCTAGACATCAATCTACACTTCAGTAGTTCTAGTGGGTGTCTGGTGGAAGCCAATATCCTTGCTCTGTGCAGGATACAAGTTTCAGTGGCAAGAGGACCAGAGCTTCAAACAGTACAGCTGTCCCCACTGTTAGCAAGTTATTCCTTGTTTAGGATTTTTTTTGAGCAAGTCCCAAACCTCTGCTCCAATCCCTTTCTCCTACCTTGCTAATTCATAACTCTTTTGGCTTGGGCCACAGAAAGGCATATCGGTGGCTTTTAAAATGCATTGGTTGTACACACTCCTATTGTTGGGGCTCAGTTCATAAATCCAGACAAAGTATTTGATGAATTACTAAAACACTATGGCCAAAACAAATCCAAATAGTAGGCATTTCCCTAATTCCAATCAACATTTCATAAAATAAATGGCTTTTCATGCACTTTTGATCCTCTATTCAGAACAGGTTTTCCAGTCATTATAACTATGTACTAATTACACATACAGTATTTCAAAGAAATATCTGACAATTTTATTCTCATTAGCTGAAGCATGTTTACAACTACCACACCTAAATGTTTTTATCTTCAGTTTATTTTATGCATACAACAGCACTGACTACACAGGGAAAAGTCAGTCTTTTCCCCTTGGTGGGAAGGCCTTATTGACATCAAGAGGGGAGCTGAAAAACAAAAGATTGCTCCTGCAAATACAGATGTATTACAGAAACAACTACAGCAGAAGCACAGCTTGTCACATTCCAATAATAAAAAGCCAGTAATGGCATAGGTAGACAAGTTTAATGTACACTGTGAAATAGCATCACATCAGCTAATGTACAGTAGCTTCCCATAACCGGCTCCTATCACATCAGGGAAAACATCTAAGCTACTTTGCACTTTTCTGATAAAGGGGACAAAGGTATGGCATGTATAAAGGACAGTTATTGCAAAGTAACTAGAACTATGCAAGTTCATGTCTGGGCTTACACTGTGGTAAGCTGTTTTGCTGAGTCAGAGAAAACAGACAAACACCTGTATTTAACAGTCCCTCTCAAAGTCATTGGTCTGCACCTAAAGAACCCACTGCTGGCCCAAGCCCATTGCCTACACCGCACCCATAATAGATCAGAAACTAGTTAACATAGGGCCTGTCAGTGAAATAAGTTTTTGAATGACAGTGAATGACTTCATACTGATCTGCTACAGCAGCTGCCCTGAACCAAAGTTCAAGTAGCAAATTCACTTTTTTTATTTTGAGTCCTTAAGTGTGTTTGAGGAAGGATAAGCACCTAGAAATTGAAAGATAGTGAGGGTTGCAAACATTTTATACATCTGAAAAAGTGATTCTGATTAGTGCAGATTCTGATTAGCCCATCCAGCCTAAGATTGCACTTCTCCAAAGTTATACTAATATCCATTACAAAATCATCCCTCTTCAAGGTTCAAAACTTGACACCAGCCAAAATCTGATTATAAAAGCAGACTTCTTTTCCCTTCACACAAAACTAAAAAAAGTCTTTTGATCTTAAAACAAAAAGGCAAAAGAATGTGCTTTTATTGCTGAGTACAGTCAAGCAAAACTAAAGCATTAGAAGCCTTGAGGCAGTTCCTTATCTAATTCTGCCAAGTCTAAAGGACCCAACAGATCATCCATAGAAAACGTGGCCATATTACAGATTCTATTAGTTACCAGAAAGTATTTAAGTTTCTGTAAATTATATTGTGACCTAATCACTTAATAGCACTAAATCCACTGTCCCTCCTCTCTCTAGGAATACCTAGATACAATGAAAAAATTGTTAAAGCTTTTCCCACCTCTGAAGATATTCAGATTGTGCAGTAAAAGTGTACTCAGTTTTTCCAAGGAATTATTTCAGTGTTAGTATTTTATGCTTAATGGAATTTTCACCAAGCAAGTTTTCAAACAATGAGCTGTTTTAAATCTAAGAACTGAACTGTAACTAAAGGCCTCTAAAGGTTACATTCACAACACCACTAGTAGAATGTCTAAGTTTGAGTACTATATAAGAAACTAATTGTTTTTGTTTCTGCATTATTCACCACTTCAGTTATACATGACACATTAACTGTTATAGACTTGACAAGTAACTCAAGTCAGACAAAAGTATGTTTCCTACCCCACCCACCTCAATATTCTCTTGGCACATTCTGCAGCTTTGTTACTACTCTTGCCAAAGTTCCATTTCACCTTTAAATCTTCATAGAAAACAAGTCTTCACAACTCTGAACTTTAGCAACCAATTATTGTGGCTCCTAGTCATCTTAACATCTGCCAGACATGTTGGGACATTGAACAACTAGTGGCAGCTTTAAGAACAAACAGAACTTTCCATTGCACTTGTAGCTCAAGTTCTACACATGACAGCATTAGTACAAAAGACAGTCTATACAACGTAAAACAGCCCTAGTTTCACCCCCAAACCTCATGCTAGCTAGATATTCCTGTATATTCAATTACAGAACATTTTCTTTGAGTTTAGTAGTTGAAAACAGTACATAGAAATACTGATTAGAGGACAAAACATCCGAGTTTGCCAAAGCTATACTTCATTAGTCACTGCCTCAGCAGAATTTCTTCCCTTCCAAAAGAAGAAAAAAGCAGTTTTAGAATTAGAACAGGATCACATGTTTTCTTCAAGCACTAGTTACACTGGTGATTTTATATTCATTTTGTATCCTTATTTTTGCCCCAGTGCTTTTTATACAGTTTAAATTCTATGTGCATATTAAAATGGTCAGTAAAGTCAAATGTACAGTGTGATTAATGTGTTTTAGTTGCACATAAATAATTTGATACAAATGTAGGAAGAGGGGGGCTGCAAGAAGATTTCAGCAGATAGCCCATTTCAGAATAAACTACAGCTACCAAAGTCACAAACCTAGATATGATATCAATTGCTTTTTGCCTCCCTCTGAAGCAATTTTTGCAGGCTGACTATACTGAAGAGCACTACCAGAAATGTGTCAGTATTTCATCACAATGAAATCCCTACAGGAGGCAAATCACCTAGTTCAGTGTTCATACAACTGAACTGGCAATAACAACCCCACCAAATAAGTGGTATGAAAAGCGTAGAGTATATATAACACAAGATTAATTTATCTTTAACGCATTGAAGACAATTATGTGCACTAGGAATCAAAGTTCTGCACCAAAAACTTCGTTTCTACTACTTTAAGCAAGCAAAGGAAAACAGGGCAAATAGAAATCTGAAGACAATATTAAAAGCTTTTAAGCTCTAGACTTAGCTGTCAGTGGAAAAAGTGAAAAACACCCATCCTTTACCAATAAAAAGTATCTGTATATGACTAATGACTCCTAAGCTAGAAGTATGGCCAAAAGAACCCCCTCTCTTGCCAGACTACTGGCAAGAATCTTAGCATAAGTCCCAAGGAACTGTTTGTTCTCTCTGGGGTATGACACTCCTTACCACAGGGAAAGGCTCTTTCCTACTGTGAAGTAAATTTACAACTCTGCAGTCTAAAGGAATCAAAATTAAGAGGCATAATTGTTCTCCCTAAATATATATTGACAAAGATCTATAGACTATAATTCTGATTTTAAAAGCATATATAAGGCCACTCCATTTGAACAAGCAAAGCCATTGCAGTTACAGTTATGTTCCTCAGTATCTTTGTTCTTATTTGCTCTCGGCAGAGTGGGTGAAAGGTTCCCAACTGCAATTCAACTCTGATTTAGACAAACAGACCCATTAAACTCACCCTGGTGTCTAATACAGCAGACTGCTTTATTGCATTGTAACAAATACCATGACACTGCTGCACTGGGTAGCCAATGCTGTAGGATAATAGGATGTTTTTTCTGATTTTCTACCTACTACATGTATCTAACTGCTCAAAATATTCAACAAGCCAGTTCTTAAAATTAACTAATTCATGAATACAACTGGATAACACTGCAAAAACAATGTACTTGGTAAATAAAATTCAGATACTGGCAAACATCACACAGAACTTTCGACAGCTTCTAAAACAATAACTGCCTATCTCAAGGCTGACAAAACACAGCTCTTTTGAATGCTTCATGAGATTGTGTGGCTTGTTAGAATCCAACACATTGTTTTAAATTGTCATGGCTTACATAGGTATATCTGATTTTCGGTCATATTACACAAGACAAATAACTTTGCCCGTTTTGAAGTACATCTGGGTAAATCGTACGTTGCTCAACAAACGATTCACTTCAAAATAATTTCTACCGCTGTGCGACCGCCGCAACGTTGACTTTATCCTGCCAGACTTGAAGCCATTGTTCTCCCGGAGGGCCGTTTGGCACAATTTGCCTGTCGCGCGGCCCGGCAAACACGCTCGTTGTTAAGGTGGATGCAAGCGGCAAGACCTCCCTGCCCCATCACGTCTCACAAAGAAAGCTTTTTAGCCCGAGCAGCAGCAGCAGCAGCGGCACTGCCCGCCCCGAGACAAGACGAGGAGCAGGCCAACCGGGAGCCGAGCTCCTCCCGCGGCCGCCCGTTCCCCCCGGCGGCTGCCGGCCGAGGTCACTGCCGGCCACCGCCCGCCCCGGCCTCACACCGCGCCGCGCCCCGCCAGCCCGTCTTCTCCCCCCGTCCCAAAGTCCCCCGAAAACTCCGCCTGGCCGGTACAATCGCTTCTCCGAGTCCCAGCCCCTCACTGGAGTAACTCGGAGCTTTGTAACATGCGATACAAAAAAACACCAAAACCCTGCTCTTCACTTCTTTTACCAACTGTTGCTTTACCTACCAAGACATACAGAAAACCATGAAAGCAAATGTGGCATAAGCCAGAGCTTATGATCTGGATCTTGGGCCACCACATGTATCTTTAAGCAAAAAGGTAAGTCCTCTTCAAGCCACTTCAGTCATTTTCCATTCAGAAAAACATATAGTTATTCAAACTCCTCTAAACAAGCACACTCTTCACATTTCAGACTTGTTTCTAAGACTCCAGCTGACAGCAGCAGATTAAATTTGAATAGCATTCTCGCACTGAAGCGCTTTCATTCCACTGAAAACAACTCTAAACTACAAAATCCTGTGGTGAAATTCAGTACCAGGCAGTCAAATAAAAAATTAGACACTGAGATCCAAAGAAGAACAGAAATAAACCACTATTAACCCTGTTAAAGGGAAGAAAGTGTAGCAACAAGGTTTTTTTCCCCATGCAATTCTCCCATTCACAACACACATGGTGAGGTGGTTTGTTGCCACAGTGGTCAAAGGTACAATTACAACCTGGTCTGCCTTTGCACTCAGTAGCAAGAAGGCTCCCTTGCATAGGAAGATTAAAATGCATGAGGTTGCGATCTTCCACTGGATTGCACACTGATTAAAGATAACAGAAGCAGAGGTTGATGTTCAGTTGCCAGATCAGCTTTTCACGCAGCTTGTAGAAACCTGAACATTAAGTTTCTTCAAACACACACCTGAGTTTTAAATTAAGTGCAAGACAAGGATCTCTAATGAAGCAGTACAACTGGGGTTGACAAAGCTTCCGAAGTACATAGAAAAAACCTGGTAACAACTCAGTCACAACATTCACTATTATCATCAAGATGAAGCATATCAAAAAAGTTTAGAATTACTTGCAGCTTCCCAGATTTCAAAAGCAGTCTCAACATGCATCTAATTTATACGCAAAAACAGCATCAGAGGCAGCAAGTAGAAGACTGGGAGACTTCCTCAGCTTTCTTCACAGAAGAGAAATACCCTATATATCAGTTGTGGACATAACTGCTAAAGGAAATGAAGGACACGCATTACTTCATCAACCAACACACTGACTTTGCAAGTAAAGGTAAGAAACAAGGTGTCAGTTGTAACTGTACAGCTAATCCTTGCAATTCTGTGATATACTACCTATTGATTTAAAGTTCAGTGACAGGTTTAACAAGTTTTTCATCTTCTCCTTGATAATACACACGCTTACATGCAAACTAAATATGAATGCACAGTTATGTGCATATGTGAATCCTCAAGCAGACTCAACTAGAAAAAAGTAAATCTACTGAAACTCAGTGTCAGCACTACAGAAATATACATTAACCACAGGCACTATGGAATTCTAGGTCTGCTTCATGTAGACTACTGGGCATACACAACAAAGGCAGTTATTGCAAACTCTTTTACAACTTTTATTTGTTTTTAGCAAGAACACTAAAAATACTCAGGATTTAGACTGAACAGCTTAGCTGAAGCCTCAGGACTATTCATGTTTGCAAGACAGAGTGACATGAAATATTAGTTTCAATACCTGTTAATCTCCAAAATTATAACTATTTCCAAAGTAGAATTTTAATAGATCTCTTCTGATGACTGAGCCTCAATTAATTTTAAAATTATTTGTTAAAAATACTAGTTTTAGAACAGCCTTAATTCATAGGTAAAAGAAAGCTTGTCCCACCTACAACCTCTTAAAGTCATCTTTACGGTGGAGAAGTACTTGTTACTTTGAGGTAGGTATACAAGCTCTGTTACATTCTAGCTACATAACCTGTCTTTTAGGCCCCTGGAGTATGTTTCACCAGTTCAAGCTCTCTATTAACTTGCACAGCCTTCCAAGTCCTGCATTGACAGCATTGAAGGCAGGAATACAGGTGTCTGCAAAAACCTTGTAAAGTTGAACAAACAATCATCAAGGATAGCATAAAAATGCCAATCATATCAGCTTTAGGTTTCCTCAGATTCACACTGATTTGGTCTGTGTGTGGAGACACATCCAACATGCTCAGGGTAATCTCTTCTGCCTCATTAGGTATGAAATTGTGTTGCTCCTTTTGTTCTACATAAAAATCCTTTGTTATCTGGTTTTATACTTACTCTCATTGACAATATTTAAATAAGAGGACAAGTTTCTTTAAGAAAAATACTCAAGAAGAGCCTGAGGATATGCTGTGGACAGTAGAATTTATTTTTCCCAAATAAGGTACATCAAGACTGGAATTTGGTTAGAATGCATTTGCCTAACTAAAGCTATTATATAGGACAGCTATGGTCTAGCTCCACAGCATCCTGAGAACTTCAACCAGATTGGTGAGCTGAAACCACTGCTCCCCAAAAGCCTCTCCCCTGCACATTAGCTCAAAAAAATGAAACAATATATGCATGCTGCTAACTCAAAGCCTTTTACCTACAAAATAAACACCAAATCATGCTGTCAGCCTCTTTAGGCAAATATTCTGTGCAGAACAACCACGTTGTATCTGTGGTCTTAATTCTGAAAGGACCAAGTTAAGGAGAGTAGTGAAAACGTGGTTTGGCGTTATCACGTAGACACTAGACTTCACTTTGCCCCATTTATATTAACTGTACTATCTAAAACTAACAGGAAAAATTAGTTTTAAAAGGTCAGCATTAAATATACATGTGCACAGCTTTCTTTAATGAAAACTCAATTGCAATTCATGTGGTAATCAAACTCAAGGAGTAAAAACAAGTGTTCACAACTAATCTTAGAAGACTAGTTCTTACAATTGACTAACAGGATAACAATTTAGTCAAGAGGACTGGCCCCAGAAGCAGCAAAACAGCTGTTTCTTTTGTAGCCTCAAAGGGCCTGTAGCTATTTGAAAGTTACTGTAACATAATACCAGACAAAAAGGAATTCAGCAAGTTTTTTTTGCTCTGTGGGAGGAATTGTTTCCTGCCTTTCTGTACCAGTGGTTTAGAACGACCTAGAGTAACACTACTGAACAGAGGTTACTATCGGACATGCAAATACCATATAAATAATTTGCTATTGGTAGCTTAGTTTCTTTCACTTCCAGCACTAAGTGCTTAGGGAATTACCTACACTCATTACTTACTGGTAGCTACAGAACACTTACAATACTACCAGCTTGGGTTTTTTTCTTTTTTTTTTTTTTTTTCAAAAAAGGAATAACACATTTAAACAACGCTAAGGTTTTAAAACTACACAGAAGAGTCAAGCAAGATTACCAGAAGATGGAAGAAAAAACTAATCGCTTTCATAAGTTACAGAAATTGAAAACAAAATAATAAATCAAATCTACTTACAATCATCTTTACCTTACCTTGTCTGTTCTTGTAAGATAAGATGTGGCTCTACAAAAAACTTGACTCTTAATTTCAACCGATAAGGGGCTAAACCATCCATCTGCTGGGAGATCCTGTTCCTCAAATTCAGCCACAGATTTTCCCCTTTGCTGCCAGTGAACTGCAGTCCAAAATAATCAACTTCTATAATTCCCAACCTTCTGCAAACCTGAAACACAGAGGTTCTTTATAATGAGGCTACAACATGGCGATAAAAAATATTGCCCGAATCAAGTATTGTTTCAGATTGCTCAAACACAAAAAAGAAATCCTGCTGCGAGCACCTTTACACAAAAGATTACTTAATTACTTGGATTTTAAGTTGCATACAAAAAAGCATGCAGACAAACACTGAGAATAAATTGGGAATAGCTCCACTAGTCAAAACCCACATGGACTTCCATGGTCAAATTCTGTCCCCCCTTCTTGCCCCCAGGACAGGCACTTAAGAAGGCCAGTGGATTTCCAGAAGAGGAGAATATCTGTTACTCAACATCACAGCCAATAGCACTTGCCAGGCAAGAAGGAGAAAAAAAAAAGTACAACCCACAAGTTTTATTTAGATGCCACCAACAGACTGGGCTGCTACATTTGGCTCTCTCCAGCATCCTCACGGCAGCCGCCGCAGCCACATCGAGGCGGTGGCGACAGAAGGGTGAAAGCACCTGGACGACAGCATGGCCCCAGCAGGCCAGGGGGGCCATCTCGGCACCGCCCGGGCGGCGTCACCCCGGCCCGGCGGGTCCCACTCGTGCCCCCCACCCCAGGGACAGTCAGAGCAGGCTGCAGCAGTGAGGCCGAGGCCTTGCCCTTCCACACACGCGCTGTACGGGGGAAGGCAGAACGGCCGGAGAGCCCCAAGGCGGGGGGGGGCGGATACAGCAACCTCTGCATCCAACATGGAGCGTGGGGGGGGGGTAAGAAAAGGAAAAAAAAAAAAAAAAACCAAACCAGAAGGGAAGGGGGACGACGACGACACTGCGGCGGCGGCTCCCCGCCCCCACCGCCGCCCGGCCCTGCCTCGCGCCACCGCCGCCCGCAACGGCCGGGGCGCGCGGCGGGGGCGCCGCGAGCTGCCGAGGCCGTGATCCTCGCGCCCCCCTCCGTCCCCCCCCCCCCCTCCAGGCGCGGCGGCTCGGGGAGGAGGGAGGGGGTGACGCGCGCCCGCCGGCTCTCGTGCGCGCCTGTCAGGCACCAACGGTCTGCGCTGCCCAACGGCCACCCGTGACCCGCCACCGGCCGGCGGCGGGGTGAAGAGCGCAGCGCGGCCCCTCACCTGGTTGAGGCAGTCCTCGCCGTTGGCTTTCGCCTCCACCTCCACCTCCATCACCACAGCGTCCGGCCTGGTCACATAGCACAGCATGGCTGGGGCCAGCCAGCGTCGCCACCGCTGACACGGACACCCGGAGCGGCTGCCGCCGGCGGGGAGTCGCAGCTGTCGCTACAGGCGGAGGTACGTCCGCGTCCCCGGCCGCTGCCTACGCCGCCCGCCCAGAGACGGCCAGCGCCCAGCCCGCCGTCCCCGCTCCCCTAGTGCTTGCGCTCCGCCGGCTCCGCTCCCTTCACATATACCCTCCCTCTCCCCCTCCCTCCCCCTCCGAGCGGCACCTGCGGACCAATCGCGAGGCGCCGCAGCGGCGGGCCGCCGCCGCCCCCACCAATCAGCGCCGCCATCCCCGGGAAACGGCGGCGGCTCGGCGGGGCGGGTTTGTTGCCGTCGCTCTCTGGCGCCCCCTGCCGGGACGCAGAGCCGCCGCGGGTCGCTGGCGGGACTCGCCGCGTCCCCGCCCGCCCTGCCCGGCCCGGCCCGGCAAGGCCCGGCCCGGCCCGGCCCGCAGGCCCTGCCCGCGGCGGCTTGGCCGCCTGAAGGAGCCGGTCCTCGGGGCCCGCTTCCTCTTTAGCAGCCAGCGTCTGCACATTACCTTCGGCCGCCGTCACCTGCAACAGCCCAGAACTTCTCTACCCTGGAATTATGTCCGGTTAAACCGAAGCAAACTTAAGTTCTTCTAAGCAAAGGTGGAGACCAAACCCGCACGGCAGGCATCATCTACAAAATTAATTTGAGGGTGAGTGGCCGTGAGCTATGTGACAACCAAATATTTATTTTCATGGCTCATCTTGAGGCTTTGCAAACACTCCTTTTCGCTGAGGGGAAAATATCATCGGGATTAATGCTCTCTCTCTCCCATATTCTCTTTGGCCTTGGTCCAACTGTGGGTTACGCAGCATGCAAAGCACTGGAAACGTGGAAATCTTAAGAAGAACCAGTCAAGTGATATTGCAACCTCCATGCACTGTTGTGCTAATGGATGATGGAGCTTTTACGCTTGTTGAACTCTGTAGGTATGAAGCTCGTAGGTGATTCCTGGCCAGGGGAGGAACACCTGCACCAGGAGAGCCCTTAGAAGTATTTGTTTGACAAACATACCCATAGTACATAAAGTACTTGGCTTTAACAATGGCTGCTTTAACAGTGTAAATTGAAACGACAGGGAGGAGGACTAAGTACAAAATGCACGCTGTGTAGGTTCCCCAAAAGAAATGCAGATCAAAGAAGTACTGAGCAATGCAGTGGTGAGGAACGAGTAGGCTGTCAGGGGAAGAACTAAGAGAGGAAATGGGGACCTGAAAATGCAGTCAAGGGATAACAGGAAGAGCAAACCACAGTGCTAATACAAGGTCACCACAGGGCTGAGTATTAGCTTGTTCCTGTGTGCGTGGTCACTTGCTTCTGTTTGGGTATTTGTGCTGTGCTTGTCAGGGTTGTTAGCATTTTCAATTTGTATTAAAGGAACTCTGGGAACAGATACTCATTCTGCTGGGAACTCTGCAAACACAGTATATGGAGCTCCATCCGTTTTGTTCATGTGAACTCTGTAACTAGAAGACTGCTCAGTCTCAAACCAGGCAGAACAATAGGAGGCAAGTGAGAGTCAGGATGTGAGATGTCAAACCTGAATGGTGCTGCATTTCACCTGTACGCTTACTAGCTCAGATTTTCATGCCCAGGTCTATAGTGTTTAAGTTGAAGAGCTTAGAGACTTAAAAGACCAGGCTCATGGAGTGAAGGGTAGAAAAAGGGAGATAACATGAAAGGAAGATGAACGAAATTGCAAAATTATGTTAACTCTGTGATTTTTATGGGGAAAAAACCCCTCTTTGGGAGGGGCTTAATCATGAGGGATTAGCCACTAACAAAAAAAATCACAAAATATTTTAGTATGAAAGAAAAGCCTGCATTCTTCACCTGTTCTTTAGTTTCTGTTGGAATGGATGCAGGAAATAAGATTTTAGTTTTATTTTAGTTTTACTTCTGTATATTGTGGTGTTATAGTATTTTGTGTGATTTCTGTCATAATCAAAGGAGTCCTAAAGTTGTTATGAAGAAACACAAAAACTGCCATGATGACTCATGCCATTAGTATTCTGATATCCTCTCCCTGACAGTAGCTCAGATCAGATGTTACAGAGGAAGGTGCAAGAAATCTTTATGTATGTGTGAGATAATGTGCTTGTATATTTTCTCTAGCACTAAACAGTTAAAGCTGGCTTATAGCTAATAGATTAGCCTTTACTTATTTATCCATGTTACTTGTATACTAGGAATCAGTTCACTTTGTGCGAGGCATTGTCCAGACAAATAGAAACAGTTGATTCTTGTCCCAGAGATCTTGCCTTTTCTCTATATATTAATATCCACTCTGTGTTTTCCTTTTATCTGACTTAATGTAAATGCAGGTGTTCTTATTATGTCTGTAAAAGTGTTATCCTGCTTTGAAATCTGCTAAACCGTAAGCCACAAAAATAGCTTGTGGCAGTAAATTGCATAGATTGGTTAAGCCCTGTGTAAAACAAGCATTTCTTTTCAAGGGTGTCATCTGGACACCGCTGTCATAGAAATACATTCCATTTCACAGTCTCTCTGTGATATTTTATTCATGTTGTACAGAAGGGAGTAAAGGACCGAGTCCTGCATCAGCACACAGGAGACAGCTCTTGTGACAAGTGCCCATTGCAACCCTTTGGGCTCCGTCTGAGAGAAAAAAAGGAAACATCTTACAGTCTCCTGCCTGGTTTCTTTGATGAATCAACAATACTTGGTGAGGTACACTGTCAAACTGGCTCATAGCATGGATGTTCACCCTTTGTGTATCATAAAAGAACATTGTTTATCAACATGTCACTTCAGTGCTGTATGTCATGAAATGCTATATGCTATACAACAGTAATATCTCTATGATGGGTTCTCTATGATGGGTCAGTCTTCTGCTATTGTGTCAATTTGTGCCTAAGTAATTCACCTTATACACATTAATATATTTAAAGTTCCTTGCCTAACACTTGTTGATTATTTTTGCTTGATGTAATCCCTCTACAAGGTTCATTTTTTTGTCACATCCTACTTCACATAGAAAATACTAGTTGTAGTGCCTCCTTGTCTGACATTTGAATAGAAAGTCTGCAAAAAGTCCAATTGTTTGGAGAAGGGAAATAATAAGTTCCAGACCTTTGAATTTAGACCCCAACATGGCAATATCAGCCCTTCTTTCCAATAAAGGCTAATGCCTCCTTGTACAGATTTTTGTTCACAAGGTCTCCCAGGTAGTTGCATCCAACCTATTGCCATGATACTCCATCTTGTGAGGAATCCAGTAGTGTAGTTATGGTCTCTACTCAGATGTTTATGCAAGATCTTCTCTAAGATCCTCTCTTGTGTTGCTTGTTGCCCGTGATATTGATTCTGATCAAATTCAGGATACTTTACTACTACAGAATACTATGCTATAAGGTGAAAAGTTACAAATGCTCAGCTCCTGCATGTGCTCAGGATGAGGCTTCATCGAGCATTTAGAAGTACCTATCATTTATCTTTACTGTCCATTGGTGGCAGTCACATTAAAGGCATGCATGGAAGTACTGTGTTATCCCAGCTCTTGGTTCCAAAGTTGTGCTCTATAGACTGTGAGGGAGACAATAACCCAGAGAAATGATGAGCTTCTGTGGCCCTGTATAAAACAGCAGCCTGCCCTTTTCTAGGAAAGGTAAACACCAACAGACTTCTCACAGTGCTGGTTGTGTGTGGTGCCTTTTATTCTAGCAAGAATGAATGGCTGCATGATGAAATATTTTTAATTGTAATCCCAGTTTGTATAATAATCAGAAGCAGTATAAGGATGTAGACCCTGGCTTTCTGTTTCCCTATTCTTGTACCTTGTATATGCTCTTCTCCTGTTCTGATTTACTGCTTTCTCTTTTTTTTTTTTTGTCTTAAATAAGAGATATTAAGTAGGTTTAAATACGTACAGTTTGATAGGCTATTGACAGATTCTTGGGTTACCCCCACATCCATCACAGAAGAGCCATGAAAGGCCCATCTCCGTAAGCCCAGAGGAGCACAGGGGGCACAATGGCAGGCAGGAACCCCAATTAAAGACTAAGAGAAAAGGACACCCTGTCCGGTCCCCTCCCAGGGCTGTCCCAGCAGAGCCTCAGCCCCAGTGTCCAGGCATGAAACCCATCACCATGAGCCATGGGGAGCAGCTGTCCAGGTTACCTCTCAGATTAAGGGGGATTGCTGGCTGGAGGTGTGGGGGACATAACGGGATGCAGGGCAGGAGCTTTTGGGGATTGGACAGGATTTATTATGGGATGTTTGGGGGAGAAACCAAAGGCAGGACAAAGGAGGGATTTAGGAGATTTGGGCAGTAACAAGTGTGGGATAAGGGAATAAAATGATTCATCTGTGTAAAGAGTTGGCTGGCCAGGACGCTTGTCAGGCCGTGTTCTGCTCCTGACCAGCACAGTCTGTCCTGTCTCCTTACTGAACCCCACCTTCAGCTGTTCTCCAGTGAGGGGCTCTTTACTCCGTGAGTGTGTCTGTGGTCCAGCAACTGGAGCGAGTGTGGGTGTGATTGCTAGCAAAGATCATGCCAGAGGAGCCAGTGAGTAGGTAAAGTGGGCTGGGGTCCAGGATGGGTTTGGAGGTCTTTATGGGCCACCTCTGGGTATGAAAGCAGCTGCGTCTCTGTAGGGGTGAGAGCACAGGGGGGTGGCTCTTGGGAACAGGGGAGTCCTGGACAGCTCTGCCGGCATGTGTGATGGTCTGTACCAGCAGCTGGAGTGGGGCAGCAGCCTCAAGAGCTTGTATGTCCAGGTGGCAGCAACTGGGGAGACTGGGATCCAGGGGCAGCTACTGGACAAACTGTCTAAGCCCTGCTGCTGGAGGGCTCCACCTTGTAGATTTGTATATATATTCCCACTTACGGACCTCCATCCTGCTCAGCTGGGGCAGGGAGCAGGATGAGGCTGGTGGTGCTGTCAGTGTTGGTGTGAACGCTCTGTGTGTCTGTCTGTGATCTGTATGGCCAGCAGTGTATGTATTTTTGGTGTATACACGTGCTCTGTGCGTGTGTGTCTACTGGGAATATATGTTCAGCCTCACTACTGGTTGGACCTGGGGGCATGGAGTGGCGGCAGCCTTGCCTCTCTCAGGCTGCCAGTTTAGGTATATTTTCCACTAACACAAATCCTTAGAGAAAAGCACTGGAAAGCACATATCACACCATTGTTACTTTAGTTCTGCTTTCCTTTTTTCTTTTTATTTTCTGACTGTCTCTTTGTGTTCTGTGTCAAACTGAGCAACCAAGGACCAGGTCAGCACAAATGCATTTTAGGATGATTTGAAATGAAACTGAGTGGGATCACACAATTGTAGTCAGTCTCTTCTGCTACCACCTCCCTGGGTAAAATTGTTCTGTGCATGAGCACAACGGTAGTGTCTCTCTTCTTTCTTATCACTGTCAAGGCTGCTGGTCGTGTTGCAAATGTACATCACTCACATGGATGATGATCTTCCGACTAAGCAGCATGGAAGGAAGCATAAAATTGAGGAGCTATTCTGACAGTGAGGGTTGCTTAGGGGAAACACTGTCATCCATAAACACACAAACGCTTTCTTTTCTACCTGGAAGATTCTTTTAGTGTTCTCATATATACCATGCCTCTGTCTGAACTTTTTGAAAAATATTCCCCTGCTCTGCACTGTCCACAGTGCTTAATCAGCTTCTATGGAAAAAGTGTGTGATTGACATGCTTCCCACAGTGCTGGTTCACCTTTACCAATCTAATGAACACAGAATAATGTGCTAAGATTGTCCATGCAGCTAACAGGCCATAAGCTGACTGTTTTATAAGCATTATCTGGTGGTCATCCCCAAGGCTCTTCACAAAATTAAAAAAAAAAAAAAAGTTAGGGATGTCAGTTCAGTCTTAGGGTATTTGGTCTGGGACATTTTATGAACATAAAAACAATCCCACCAGATCACACCAAGGATTCACCTAGCCCTGAATCCTGTTTCTTGGGAATTTAGTCCAGTGGTAGACGGCATGCTTAACATGTGAGAGGTACTTGTTGACGCCTATATGCTGCAAAGTGCCCAAGGCCAATACCTCATGGTATATCGAAGAATATAAGAAGAAATTCCTATTCTTACTCTCCAGAATCCCCTCCCAGCTTCCACTGATGTGCAACTCAGGGACTTACAGTCTATTTTTGTGTTAGATAAATAATTTTGTCAAGTAGAACTGCATTTCCTACTCCAAAACCTTCCCAGTTTGAGACCAGACTCATTGTAGAAACCCTATTCTTGTTGTTGGGACATGTACCAGCTTATTGTGAAATCTATTAATTCCGTTTCATATCCAATTTGTTTATAATTGATAGCAGAAAGAAATCCCTCAGTCTTTTTCAGAAGCTCCTAACATCAAATCACCTTTGAATTTGAGCTTGTTTTCCAGGTCATTGATTCCATTTCTGAGCATTTTACTTCCTTCAGTGCTTGTAGAATGGAGTCATCATTGATTATTTTCATGTTGTTAAAATGTGCTCTCATGGTCCAGAATCAAAGATTTCACAAATTAAATTCTCACTAATATTTGTTCCCACTACTGTCACTATAAGCTCACACATTAAAGCTGTTTGCCCTTCCTCACATCACTTTCAGAATTGCCAGGACATTGAGAAAAATGGGTTGGAATTGAAACAGATTAAAATATGAAGAAAGACTTGGTATAATAGCTATTTTTCTATGTGTCAAACAACCAATAACCACTTTTTTTTAAAAAAATTACATGTATCTAGGAAGGTTTTACATTGTCATAATAATAAAAATCAGTTCCACAAAATACAAAGGGGTATAGTAAAAAAAAATCATATCAAAGGTATTTTTTTATTCTGTGTTATAAGAGCTTTCAAAAATTGATTTTATAAATCTTGTAGTATAACCCTTGTTTTTTTAACTCTGTCAGTCAATCAACATAACCCTTTTAATGTGCTTTTATTACAAATAACACCTAACAAAGAGACTTGACAAAATACATATTTCTCTATTTTTGCTTGATTTGATCTGTGCATTTGACCTAACTTTGCCTATACTCATTTCCACTGTTTCTCTAGTGCAAACCCATCAATTGTTTTTCTGAAGAAAATGCAACACACTGTCACTGATGGAAAAATTGAAAAAACCCCAACAGTGTCATTAAGGCTTGATATGATAATGGAGACTACAAAATAGTAAAATAATGTAAATTCTCATAATCAATTCTTCTACTTTTTTCTGGGTTTTGGGGGGGGTTTATGTGAGAACTGCCCTTCCTCGTTAATACCATTTATGAGCTTCAGCTTCATTCAGTATAATTCCACTAAATTAAAACTGTATTAAGACTACCGTACTTGTCTTGCCTATGTATTTATTTATTTATTTATTTATTTGCAGGTTGGGGTTGTTTGTTTGCTTTTATTTTATGCTACCTTACAAATTTCAGTTTCAGTTACGTGCATAAAAATTTAAAAAACACCCCACCTCAATTCCAAGAAATTATGTTGAATGTGAATAATAAATTTTTATAACAACTGTAACAGAGGAACTTAAGAGAGTACGTTTGCTCTCATTTCACAGACCCTGTGCATCCTGAGCTCAGATTCATCCACACTTTTTTAAGTATCTGTCTGGGTAATCAAAAACATGTAAGATAAGGCACATATACAAGCAGGATGAATACTAATGGCAAAGATGGTGTTAATTGTAACATTTTTCAAAATTTGGAGTTCATGACTTTGCAAATACAGTAGCTATTCAACAAACTATATTACAACAATTTAAAACTCTTTTTCAAATAGAAAAATTATCTCCTTTCCATGCCTCTTTTTCTTCTTTCCCTTGTTACGTTTTGTCTCATCAAACAGCCTCAGTGTGACATTCTTGTGCACTACAGAAACATTAGCTCCACCACACTGGCCTAACTAAAGGTAACAAAATTATTAATAGCATTAGTATTTTATTAAAGAAAGAAATCATGTTTTCCTTTTATGGTTGGAAAATATAGGCTTCTGATAGTACTCAGTGGTTGGATGATGTCACACTGGTTATTTGATTGCAGAAACTGAAATTATGTGAGGTGAATTCCTCCAGAATTTTGATTAGACAAAAGGATCTATTTCTAATTCCATTGTCCTGTAATAATAGTCTGTTATTCTGATTTTAGAGCTACTTATCAGATTTCATGGATCCATGTCCAGGTCAAAAAATTTCACATCAAGTTTTAAAAAATATCTTATTTTATGAATCATTCACAAAAAGTTGGAAAGGGAAATGGCCATTGCTACTTTTAAACATTAATTCTGAGGAAAAGAGAGTACTATAGTTACTATCATCAATTCAGATTATATTTTTTATTCCACTTAGAATTTATAGAAACATCATCATTTTCTTTAACCTAGCAATAATTTTTTAATGATTAGTATCTTTAAAATATTTTATTGTATTATTTTATTCTACATCCTAATATCTCAGTTACAATGAGTATAAATTTAATTGCCATCATTCTTATCAGCAATTGAGTACATAATTTGCTTACAGCAAATTAAGAAATACCTGGGTTATTTTATCTCTGTGTCTTCTGATATACACTAAGCAGTACTGTTCGCTGCTAAATACCATGTCTTACAAGTAGTATTATTAAAACAGCCTGTTTGAGAAAATAGCATTTGATAGCTATCAGTTGTATTTACTCCAAAAAAATGTAGTCTCTAGGAGTTAATGTCCCAGTATTTAACAACTGAATGTCTGAAACAAAGGCACGGCACATGAACACAAAAGTGATCTGATTGCACAATTTTATAAGCATATTTTTCAGGAAGGCATTTCGATGGACTGTTATCTTTCAATTGAAAGTATTTGCAGCCAAGACAATTACATTTTGTTTTAAATGTCAGCCAACAAGATTGCCAACAAAACAGAAGCAAAGCTGGTTGCCCTTAGAACCAACATAACTCACCATTGTTGGTCATTTTTTCTCTTACAATATCTTCAAACTGGTCTATCTTCAGTAACTTCAGTGTTTTTATTTCATAATTAGAAAAAAAGCTTAGGGTCTATAGCTTTCATGACCACAGTAAAGAGCTTATAAACTAATTGGAAGGATTAATATTTTTATCATTTTCAAATGTTGCTCATTATTTTTAACAAAAGCAAAACCCTAATCGGACAACATAACCAAAATTCCTCTTCTTTAGGGCTTGAAGCATGCGTGGAATTTGTTGTGAGCAGAAGAGGAACAGATACCAAGTTGTGGCAATTCCAGTTAAGTAGAAATATAATGAGCAAATTAAGATAGGTCAGAAACTTCCAACTCTGCCATAAAAGGGAAGTAAACCTTTTATAGAGGTGATTATTCCTTTCTGTGAATAAGCTTATCCTTTCCTAAGAAAAGTCAAAGTAAGCAACTGTAGATAGAGTGGGTTTGGAGAAGTTAATGCAGTGTGTGTTGGTTCTCTCTACGTGCCATGTTTTAGGGAGAATGTAGGTCAGTCAGTGATTTTGTCACTTGACAGATCCAGTACTTATCACTTCTACAAAAAAGGGAAGATCTAAGTAACACAGAATTCTGCCACCCTGGTGGCACAGAGTGTTCTTCTGTGCTGAGGTATAGAGTAGGTAATGGCTTCTTTCACAGCCCTGAAGTTCCCTTTAGCTCACAGATCAGCTTCTTAGCCTGTGTGTTTATACCAAAGACAGCACACTTAGGGGGATTAAAAAAAAAAAAAACCCAAAGAAAAAAACCCCTATTTTTAAATTTAGTTAAAGAAAAAAATAGTTCCTGCTAAAAGTATACACTCATGTGTATGTATACATATATATATGTCTGTATATATGCATATGTACTTCGATTAATACCTTCTGAGTGTGAAAGGTTAGTTATCTTGCATTGTAATTGTTTCCCCAGATGGGTGATATCAATTGTTTCATGAAGTCAATGAAAAAATTGCCTGTTTCAAGAAATGGATAAAGTGTGACAATTGATTTTCTGAAACATTTGTCTCACAGTTACATGACACATTCTTAGCAGGATCCGGAACTTGTTAGACAAGAGTCAAAGCTCATGATACTGACTGTGTTGTGAATGAATTTGTTTGCATGAATTGGATCCCCAAACTGACACTTGCTTAGTGTATTCTTAAATGCAAAAGAAAAACAGTAATCATTTTCTGAAAGCTGCGAGCTGGTAAGTAGACTGCTTATTACAAGTATTTTCAATAAGCTCATGAAAAAAGATATTTTTTTCATAGAACCCCCCAAACTTAGCTGTAGTTGCCTTTACAGCAGATAATGAAAGTGCTAGCAGAGCTGGTAGAAATAACTCAATATATTATTTGATTAAACTAGTATAGTAAATAGTCCAAACAGAAGTCACAAATGTTATACATCTTTAAGGATATGTAGTTGATATATGTGAAAGGCTCTAATAGCCACATTTGCAGCTTATGGGCACTGCAGTGGTTCGATAGTACAGGGATGAATCTACTGTGGAGCATGAAAAGAACATTAGTGAAGAGGAAAAAACAGCAAGGATTTGGGGAGGTGCATTTGTAGGAGAAACAGCTTGTTTGCCTGGTGCAATTTGGGAAACTAGTTTGAGGAGTCACTAGTGAGCTAAGGATCTATGAAACCAAGGCAGTGCAGAGAAGACAAAACCAACAAACAAAATAATATATACAAGTTTAGGAATAGAAAGTTATGTCCTTGATAATGAAAGAAGAGAATTAGAATTTGATTTTCTTTCCTCGTGAAAGGCTGGAGGAAGAAAGGGGATAAAATGGAAAAGATGAAGAAAACAGTATGAAAAAGATACCTGGAGACTATTCTGGGAGAGCTCTACACATGAACCACAAAATACATAAATGAAGGCAATATTTACAGAGAACAATCTCTTGAGTCGAGATCATCAAAAACATAAAAAAGACTTTTGAATTATTTCATTTTTTTCTGCATTTGCCTTCTTTTGAATTTGATTTCATGCTTGACAAGTTTTTGAGAATGCCTATTTGTAGATGGCAAAATATCTTAATAGCCTCTAATGCCACAAGTGAAAGCATGTAAGATCGGTCAGAGATTAAAGTAAAATTCAAGAAAAAGTGGGCCAGAATTGCACTTTTAACTTTACAAACCAAAGATTATTCACATTTCTCAAAAGGCAAAATGGATATGCAGAAATGGGTATTCCTGTATGTATCAAGTATCTTGAAATTATGGTTGATTTACAGTTGACCATAGCTGGGAAGAGAACAAAAAGCAAATTGTAGAGTTTTCTATAAAATATATACTACAAAAGTAAAAGTCAGATAAATTATCCATATTCTCAGAGGCTGCTTTGTATGTTCTACAGCTTAGCAAGAAAAACAATAATTTCCATAGACTGTTTTTGCATTTGCAGGTTTTGTGAGAAAACTGTATTGCTCTGAAAGAATTCCAATGTGTTTTGTTGTAGTCTGAGTCATGTGCAAGTCATTAAAGTCAGAGCCTGTCCATTGTAAACCCATCATTATTGTGTAGGCCAAAGTTAAAAAGAAAATGTCTGGTTTATGATTCCACTCACTCTTCTAGCTCTATATCAATTCTTGTAACCAGAAGAAAAGTGCTTGAGAACTGACAATTCTTTGCAATTTCCAAAACCTCAGTTCAACATCTGTTAGACAGCATCTCTTTGAAGACTCTCTTGGCTAAAATATTATGTTTGCACCTGACAGCTCTCACAAAAGTTTAAAGAAAAGAAAGAAGTGTGGCTACAAAATAGTACACGCACAACTAACTTGCGGCACAGAAAATGCCACCTGCCTCTCTGCAGAAGGTCTTAGAGATTCAGAAATTCCATTTACAAAGAGAATCATATACTCTTTATATTAATTACTATTGTAGACTGAGAAGAAAACAAAACCAAACCAGAAGGAAAGAAGAGTGACATGCCTATGAAAGAGCACAGGACCGTATCTCTTGCTTGAGGAAACCTATTTTTCATGTGCCATCAACATGGGCTCTTTCACTTGACTTGCTCTGTATTTTTCACAGAGCTCTAACTACTTTAATGTCAACGTTCATTTAAGGCCAGTATAAAACCATCTGTCTCTTCCCATAGATTTTTAAATCCCTAAATGACCTCCAGATAGTTTTTAGAAGTTTTTTCTTTTCTCTGTAGCGTCTTCCGAATCACCAACCTGGTGCCTTTAAATATGTCCTTCCTCTTATTACTGAGGCCTTCCAATTAACTGGTGACTGGAAATATGGTATCCTGTCCCTTAGTTTTAATTACTGTTGTGGGAACTCATTCTCAGCAGGAACTCTGTGAGTCAAAACCTACATTTTGTAAGAACTCAGTTCCCTTTTTAAGCTGTTAGCATGTAGGTAACACGGCCCTCGATCTTGTTCTGCTATCTCTTTATCAGATGTTCGGAAAGGTTGTGTTTGTTGGTTTGGGTTTTTTTTTCACATCAAACCACTCCCAGTTTTGTATTCAGTTTGCAAATCATATTTTGGTAGGTGGAAAAAATGATCTGTTTATGAAGCTGCTTTTGGTTATGGCAGGAAGTCATTAATGGGCAGTTTCAGTGAGTGCTGGCATCCAGTAAGTAACAACTATTTCCATGAGCATCAAAACTAATGAAGCCTATGGATTTGTCTTGTGGTTGGATTCCCAGCTGCTTAATAACCTGCTGCCTCTCACTGAGGCTTTTCCTTTGACTGGAACATTCATAATGTCCCTCTCATGTGGTTTCTCTGGTGTCTAATAAAGGCTGAGTTCATGCTGCAATCTTGCCTCAGTGAAGAGACGAATACCATCTCTCTTCTCTACACATGTACCCAGTTTTGCAAAACTTATATAATAACTTGATATCTTTGAGACAACTGCCTCTCTGTCAGACTTAGCTGAGACTGGTCAACAGTTTCTGAAGTTACTGGATTAGGAATCAGCAGAAAGCGTGATACATGTACCATATTTACTTAGGAAACCAGGCTCAGTGTTCTGTTTCGTTTCAGGGTGGGGGGTTAATCCAGGAACTGAGGCCACAGTCTTTGTGTCTACTTGTTTATGCATGTCCATCAGATTTTGCTAGTGAGGAATAAGTTAGCAGCCTCTGGATTTGGCTATATGATTGTAAATTGAGTGTCTTGGTAACCTTGAACTATCCATGGCCATTTCCCATAGGACAGACTCTGTAATTACCCTTCAGTGTCATAAATTCCCTTAAATTTTCTGTTCCAGGCATCTTGCAGTACTGGCTGCCTGGCAGAGCACTGCCATCAGATTGCTTGTGCCGGCAAACTAGGTTAGGCATGAGTTTTTCTACAGCAGTAGCTTTTCTGATGACTACTTGCACCCCTTCTCTGTTGGAAAGAATTATTGAAGACCAATACCTCAGGGAATTTCTATATACATCACGGCATTTGCTAATTCTAGCATGCTAGTTCTATTATCATGTATTGACGTTTGTGTTTGTTCAGCTTTGGCCCAGTAATCATGTTGCTACCCCAGTTTTCAGGTGAGTCTTTTCAGATGGTCTCTCTTAGATCAAAGCCAACCTCTATGCAAACTTTCCTACTCTACATCAAAAACAATCTGCAGCACTTTGTGGTGAAACACCTCATGCCAAACAAAACAAATGTGGCAGTGTGTGGCGAATATCTTATAAAACAGGTATTTAAGTGTATGCTAATATGCACTCTGTTTTGCTAACAGAATCCAACAGAATCCTGCAGATACAAAAAGAAGAGAAAAATATTTGGGACCATTTAATCTAGAATTTCTTCTTGTGTGACCAGTAGAAAGTATTCCCTTTTATGTTTACTCATTCTTGCTATGTGAAGCATTACTTCAGTGAAGTGTTTCATCTCTTCCTTAAATGTGAAAAGCTATTCCCTCTATTTGTCCCATTGATCCCTGAGGAAAAAAGCATTTCAAATTTTATTTTAGCATATGCTTTACCATGGCCTTTTTGCTGGGGTCACAGTCTCTGATCCAGCATGACCCTTTCAGCTCTGCTCTGCAAAGAACTTCCTGTTGCCTTGGAAGGTATCCTTAAACTCTTCATCAGTTGTTCTGTTCTCCTGAACTTCAACTGAGATCAGTCTCTTGATGAGAGCAAGAACTTGCTATAATTTTAAAGTCAGTAATGGGTACTTTAAATGCAATACTATTGCAAATTACATGCCTCATGGAGACAGAGGTAGGGGCTTAAAGTAACTTCTTTAACTGCTGTTAGTCTTTCCTTCAGTGCTCCATTACTTTTGGGGGCACTATACCGTCTTGTACATCTTTGTCCAATTAAAATGGACAAAGAAGTATCCTGTTTAGTGCCAGGTCTCCATCTTCTACTGTAAGTATTAGCTTTTACTATGATGGCAATTTTTTTCTGAACTGAAAGTGCTGTTGCCATTCTATTTTGCTGTATGTACACCAGCATGCTCTGCTAGTACTTGCAAATTTTTGCAAAGTGATATAGTTCACTGAAGTTCCTCCATCTTATGTTATGACTAACAAGCCAAGCTTAGCTTGTGTTGTTTACCACAGCACGTGCTAGTTTTTTGCAGGCTTACTTTGACCTCCACATGTCTTCCTGCCTCAAGGTTCTTTTATCAGAACTGCATCATCTGAGAATTGTCTATTCTCTACAACTGTTGTTTGGACAGAGTAATTTCTTGTTAGCAAATTCTGGTTATTTTGTCATGGACTAATTCTAGCCTGCCTGTTGCACTTGTGCTGTCATTCATACTCTCAGATTTTCATTCCATGTCTGCACTATAATTTGTTCTTTTATTAGGTCCTGAATTGCCTCCCCAAATTATCAGTTTGTCTCTTCTCCTTTTGATTGTAGACTCTGTTTTTCTAAAGTCTTTCTGTACTCTTTGGTGGATATTTACATACCTTACTTTAGATAATTAGGTTAGAAGGCTCATGTCCTACAGCTTCCTCTACAGTCAGTGAAGAGAGAGAGGAATTCATTATGAGGACAACTGCAGCATTTAAACTGGGCTCTGAATTACTCTTCAAGGAGCCTCCCACTCCCAGCCCTTCCCTTCCTCTCTCTTTTCATTAATAATCTACGAAGACTATCCTTCTAATTTAGCTACCTAATTTATAAGACTAAATTTAGGCAGTCTGACTACTCCTAAATGCTCAATAATGTATTTTTCATGTGTTTTATTTCTAGATGCTATAACGTTACATTTCTATAAAGTTTTATAGTTAGCTTTTTCTGCTTGAGCTAACTGGAAACTATTAGAATCGTGCAATACTGTTACCCAAAATAAAGCTACCTTCTGACCAATCATCCTGTTTTTGCTGGCATCCACTGATTTAACCTTTCCCAGTTGTCCTCTGCACTGTACCTCTCCTGCAGAGCTTTTAACTGCTCCATCCCTTTACTGAGGTTATTTTCTTCATTTGTACCACTACTCCTGGTATCACATCCTGTAGTTAAAAAATCATTCAGAGCCAAATATCTGACAGAGCCCTGCTTCATTCAGCATCTGACTCGGGCTGATCAGCACTGTCTGCCATAAGTCTCTGAATAATCTCAGTGTCCACTTGCAGCTGGCTCATGTCCCAGCTTCTTAAAACACACAGTTATTCAGAAGCAGTGCTTCTCCAAAACATTGGTGCTATAAATCCAAATATATTCTTCAGAGCAAATCTAAAGAAAGGTCCAGAACATAAAAGTCATAGCCTTTGAAGCCTGTTCCAACCCCGGCACGCCAGTTTCTGATGGCATTAGTCTACATTCAGCCATAACTGATAACCATAATCAAAGAGAAACAGTATCGTAGGGTGAACTCTGCAAAGCAGATTCCTAAAGCACTTTAGCCAGATGGCTGTGCTAATCCATGAAGACTAATTTACAAAACAAGACAAAAATGTTCCAATGTTAAGAAACAAATTGTAAACAGGGGTACTAAAACAGGATGTAATTTTATTGAAAGTTATGTAGAGTTCCATTAAATTATTTTCTGTGCTCTAAAAGATGTTGAAGTAACGCCTATTTACTCTAGCATTACGTGTGCAATTACAACTTTTGAAGATTTGCATCATTCATACTCATGGCAAACATTATTGAACAGGGAGTGAGGGATTTTGAGTGTGGAGTTTTGTGCTTACATTATGCAGACAGTTTATTGAAGAAAATAAGATTTTATTTTAAATATTTTTAGTTAGCATTTCAGTGAATCTTTTATGATTTTTCAAATTTGAATAATTTACTAGGAATCTGACATGCAGTACAACCTACAGATTTAAAAGTACCTGATACTGTTGCTCTTTGTTATTTAAAGTACTAAAATATTTAGGCATCTTCAGCATGGATCAGTCTCCTACTGCTTTAGGTGCTTCAACAGATGGAGATACTGCTTCCACTTTTCATATTTGTACAATAAGTATGACTGAGTACTCTATAACAAGAACTGTTTTCATTGTGTATTGAAATGGGTCAGCACCAGTCTAAGAACAGGAGGTATTTTAAATGGGTATTGCTAACCTGTCAAATCATCCGTTTAAAATAGAAACTTGTTCTTGAATCACGGATACCTAAAAAAATGTACAACACAGTATCAGAGTCCCATATTTGGGCCTTTGATAAAGTTTTGAGTAAAGCTTATCACTGCTTGTACTCCTGAAGAGTGCAGGGTGCTTTACTGGTGGAGTCATTTTGAAACAGATTCTGAGTTTTTCATCTACTTTGATATAATGTGGCTTGTTGCTGTTTGTTAGCTAGCAGATTCATCAGTATTTTATGCTATTGTGGCCCTAAATAATATTAATATGGGCTATGTCTGGAGGTGGAAACACCTCAATGTGAAAGAACAGAGTGCTGATAACGAGAAAGCAGATCTGAAGGACAAACAAGTATTTTATCTTCAGTGGTATTTATAAGCCACAGTGGCTTTCGTCCCTTCACCAGAATTAAGTAAAGCAGCGCTAAGTAAAACTTCATTATGTTAATTAAAAGAATATAACAACCTAGGAAATTATATATTAGAGGAAAATATATTATACCGAATATGGTGTGCTGCAACTCTATGCCCCCAGGTCCAACCAGTAGCAAGGACAGACGGTGCCAATCAGCTGCAAGACATCACCAGGCAAGAATCCTGGCCAGCCCCTGCTTTCCATAGGGCATCCTTTGGAAGCTTTAGTGCTTGTTAGCTGGAGGATTTTGTACACTGATCATAACAACTCTTAATTATCTATGATCCCTACACAGGCCTTACAGAGGACCATCTTTATACCTTCTTTCCTCAGAATAGCCATGAAAAGTTGAACTGGAGTCTGCAATGCATTATAGTTCATGCAAAAAAATCACTATGGAATGAATAAAGTGATATAGAGCCCCCCAAAAAAGAATTAAGAAAAGCTTGATGGGGCCAAGAAGAAATTGTGCTTGAGGAAAGAAACGGCTCAACCACATCTGTGGATTATGCAGCAAACTGAAGGGAACACAGAGTGAGCACTAGATAAGTAACCTGGATCATCTCAAGGGTTGATTGTATGGTACCTTGCCAAGATTTTAGACTTCAGACAGTTACTCACCTTGTCTGCAACACGACAGCAGGATGGAAGGCTGCATTTGAGTTTCAAAGAGGTTTTACACTGCTAAAAAGGACTGTTCACAAACAACAATTTCAACTGCCTCCAGGCATTTCTCTTGCTTGTATCATGTACATAAAAATAAGAAAATTAAATAGGAGTTCTTAATAAGACATTCATCTGAATAGATCAGTAATTGTCTTGAACTAAAAGTGTTTATTGGGTCCTGAATACAATACTTCATCTTCACAAACTATAAGGTAGAGACAGAGTTTGACAAGCAATTAGGAATCTCAAGATAGAAAGCACTATCAAAGTCCAAGGTATTCTTATTATTAATCATCGTGTAGCTCCCCACTACTGTAAATCAACATCAATACATTGAAGTCAATGGAGTAATTGAAGCAACATTGATTTTTCACAAGCTGCAAAGCTGACCCAAAGCATTTCAGTTTTATTCAGGTTTCTTTCAAGAAATATAGTTGTATTCTTTTCTCTTCTCCCCCTTTTTGTAAGTCAAAGAAAGTAAATACCAAAGCTAGCATTAATTAAGTGTTTAGAGTTGAGCACGAGAGGATTAAGAACATATATTGAGATATTTTTTCAGCCTTTCATGTATATAATGGTTCTATTCCTGTTTCTGAACCAGATTGTAATTTCAGTTATAGCAGTGTAGTTATGGAGCATTGCTAACAAAATACAGTGCTATTACTGAGATAAACATCTGACTGATAGTATTTTATACGCATTCCAGTGATAAATTCACATTGTAGCAATTCTTCATATGGGAAAAGTTTGCCAGAATACCTTACAAAGATATTTGTGTAGTCATAGAATCATACAATGGTTTGAGTTGGAAGGGACATTAAAGATCACCTAGTTCTACCCCCCCCCCGCCATGAGCAGGGACACCTTCCACTAGACCAGGTTGCCCAAAGCCCCATCCAACCTGGCCTCGAACACTGCCAGGGATGGGGCATCCACAACCTCTCTGGGAAACCTCTTCCAGTGCCTCACCACCTTCATACTGAAGAATTTCTTCCTTATATCTAATGTAAATATACCCTCTTTCAGTTTAAAACCGTTACCCCTTGTCCTATCAGTACACTCCCTAATAAAGAGTCCCTCCCCATCTTTCATGTAAGCCCCCTTTAAAGTGCTGGAAGGCTGCTATATCTGTGTTTGTTCATCATCAGAGTGAAAAACAGATGCAATGAATTAATGAGAGCAAGGGAAGTTTCCTACATACACCCAGTAAAACACTATGCTTGTTGAAAGTAAACATTTGTGTGTTGATTGTTTGTTCACCATTAAATATACAGGATATGTCAGGTAACATTTGTCAGGTAAAAAACATTTACCCCAGTGTTGTGGATTAGCTGAATTTAAGGTACTTATTTTGAGCTACCACATTTCCAAAAGCTAAAAATGTGGAGCAGGGGAGAGAGGAGAACATCCCTGTAGCAGCACTAGAAGGGATGGGTGGGGAACAATGCTGTTCACGTCTGTGCTTCCATGCCTGTGCCTGCTTTACAAGGTGGTAAGGACATAGACTGCCCTTAAGTAACCCTTAAGACTTCTGATCTGCAGTATGCTTGTGCTCCCCATTCCTCCCATCACATCCCTGTCCCTTAGAGTACTCCTTCTCCCAAGTAACAAGTCCTCACTCCTTTGCTGCAAGTCCGCACACCCCAATCTGTCATTGCAAGCCTCCTCCTTTCCTGCCTTTTCTCACAAACACACGCTACAATCCCTCACTCCCCACACCATGCTACCGACCCACCTCCTTTCCACTAAGATCAAGCTCCTCCAACCTTGGAGTTCTCCATTTATTGCATGCCTTACGCCTGCCTCCTCCTCAGGTCCACCTTCCGCAGGAGGCTCCGGTACACGTCACACCAGTGTAGTTTCCTCCAGCTCTTCCCAGTCAGCTGCTCTTTCTGCTGCCTTTCTCCTTACTGCCTGTGCTCCCATGGCTACCAGCACACACCGAGTCCCCTCCTGATTTCAGCACCTTGCCTACAAAATCTTGCTTGTGGCAGATGAAAAAAATCCAGGTACACGTTGCATTTACCAAAAATCCACTTGGATGAGACTCCTAAGAAAAAAAAAAAGTAAGATATGTTCAGAAGAAAAGCCCACAAATGTATCATGGCCCTACCAATTTCTCAAAATTAGCATTGTATTAATACATTATTTCTTTGAACTTGGTGTTAAATAAATGCAGATTCTGTTATGCAACTTATCACCTCCTGGAGAATACAGTGTACCATGACTTTATCACATCTGACATGGAATAACCTCAAGCAATAGGTCAAAATGAAAGCACTTTTTTGATTCTTACTGACAGTCAGACCAAATTACCCCATGGAAAATATCCAGTTTTGAAAGAATGGGTCAGATTTTGAAGCCTGTAAAGCAGTTACTTATGAATCTGCGTAGGGTACTTCTCTAGATCTATATTTACCCAAGCCTTGTCAAACTGCCTTCAAACACATGTAAATAACTCTTGTCTTGAGTCATATCATTTTATTGCTAAAGTAAATGAACTGAGGAGGAGACAAAGAAGGCAGAGCAGAATAGAAAAGGTCAGTGTTACTCTCTCTACAGTGACAATAAAACATGCTAAAGTGGGGACACCAAAACGGAGGGGGGGGAACTGGAAGGAAGGGTACTACAGTACTATCCTGCAGTAGCACGTGATTCATAAAACAGCAATGCATGAAGAGGAGAAAGAGTGATTCACCTGAGCGATTAACACTATTTAGTACTGCAGCACCTCTCATTTCAGGGATCTGAAAGGACACATCTATGCTGCAGCCCCAGTGCTGCCCTGGTATTGCACTTGCATTCCCTGCAAGCACCAAGTCTGAAGAAAATGACCTCGGGTCTGATCAGCTGCCATGGAAATACAGCCCAAAAGTATTATACACCAACTCTCAGTATGTTTTTGAAGGAGGAATTGCATATTCACCCCAATTTCATTGAAAAAGAACTGAGGCACAGATAGGTTAACTGCCTTTCCTGAACTCAAAATACAAATCAGTGGCTAAGCTTTCATTAAAACCCAGATACTTTCTCAGCTGTGTACCCTCACTACTCAGAAATGACCTGTAAAAATCTATATTGCCTCAGAGTTCCCCTGAATTAGCCAAAGAGCAGCAGCAGCCAGCTAGGTCTCTCCATTCCGCTCTCCTGTCACACGTTTCCATGACTGGCTGCCTAACTAGGAACACTGTACATTTTTAAATCACATTTCTAAATGAATAACTGCAATTTCTAAAATTGTATTTCCGTATTGGACTATCACACTATATAACTCAAACATAATGTCTGCTGACACTCGTGCATTTCACATGCACAGGAGTATCAAACCTCGTAAGTAGAGGAAAGAGAGCTACAGGAGTAATTGGTAGCACCAACTTTCAAGTAGATCGGTTGAATTTAACAAATCACAAGAGAATTTCATTTTTTGGGTCAGCAAGCTGGTAAGCCTAACAAGTGCAGATTCTATTATTTCCGTGCCTGGCTCTCAGAAAGACTGAAAGGAGAAGAAGAGATACACGATACATCGGCAGAGCTTGCTGTGCCGCTGATTAAGAGGATACCAGAAAGCTAACTCTGCAGTACCGAGCACTCGGCTGCTATCTGCCTCTCCTCCTCAGAAGATCCAAGTTCTGCAGTGCTCGACAAAGAGATGGGAGGGCTCTGGATAACCCAGCCAGCCCCCGCAATTCCCTGCTGCTCCTGATCTAGCAACAGAGGGTTTAACTCATCTCTCATTTGCATGCATGTCTGAGGTACAGAAAGGAGGATTTTGCTTAGGATGATTTCCACAGAACTGATCGCATCTAGAGATAGGAGGGGAGCGTTACTTTGCTAGGTGTGCTGGATATTGAGAAGCAATAACTGTGGTATTACATTGCAAGCTATATGTGACACGCTCGGATGCTTAGGATGCGTGTGTCAGCATCTACCTTCAAAGCTCAATCACCTCTTAGTGAAGGATGTCCCTGGTTTATACTGAATTAAGGACACTAACAAAGTAAATTAGGCAAGACTGGAAACTCAGGAATGCTTTTTCCAATTAAGAATGCAAGAATCGATTACTTAGGCAAATTGCAGTTGGAATTTGGCCAGTAAAATCAAATTCTGTTTTTATGAGAAGCAGCACAGGATCCTTAAGAGCACAAGACTAATCTAAGAAAAGGAGAGGAGATGGAATAGCTGCTCCTTTTTTCTTGTCTCAGTAAGGTTTTTTCATTTTCCTGATTTTTGCTTATAAATGAGTTAATTATATTCTCTATTCATAAAGATTCTACAATACAGTTGCCTGGAAGTCTAATCCTACAATTGTTACTGCAAATTAACAGAAATATGATTTGAAGGGCTATACATTCAGAATAAAATATCAGAAGAAATACCTTGATCAGGAAATAAAACTTATTTTAGTGAACTGAGTACAGGTCTCATGATAAACACATATATTCTAATATAAATGTGGAAACTCTAAATATGAATTTGGGGACTTGTTTAATTTTTATATCTGAATCAGACTCTTTTTGTTTCTCTCAGGATTCCAAAAGCCAGAGAGAATAAAGGTGTCATTTCTGGTACAGATGTGTATTTATGTTATGTTGGACATTTTTAATTTGTTTGCAAAGCAAATTTTTGTTGCATGGAGTGTAGGCGAGTTCCTAAACAAAACGAAGCACAAAGCATAGTCATAACAAGCAATGTTCCCTGAACCTGATAGGGCCACGGTTTGTTAGAGAAAAACCCTATGATAACAAAGCACTGTACAGGCAGATAAAGGTTTGTTGTTAATATGAAAGATATGAAAGCTGAACAAAGAAAACTGACAGGATAAGATGATTTTAACTTTTAACTGTATATATAAATATATATATGTGTGTGTGTGTTACTGAGAATGAAAGGAAAATATTCCTTCAGATGGGTTTACAAAGAGAAGAGCTAGAAGAAGCAATTTTCATTTTTCTTTTGTAATCTAGATAGTGTAAAATTATTCTGTCTTCACAACCTCAAGGCAGAGAAGACAGTCTGCTTCTCTAGCTATAAAAACCAATCTGTCAGATTTTTTTAAAGGAAGTCACAACTGATTTCTCATAAAATAAAAAGCAGGAAGATTAGAGCTTTGTGGTGACAATGAAATCTGCTCAAAACTTTTACAGTGAAACCCAGAGCTCCAGCAAGGTCCTGCTTGAGGCATTGATCCTGCAATAAATGCAGTTTAGATTCTGTAGGTTCAGAGCTTAAACTGCCAAACATTTAGACCTCCTTATTCATCTGGATTTAATTTGCAAAAACTCCTCTATTTGAATAGAGCCGAAGGTTAACAAAATGAAAACAACCTGCAACATAAGTTCCCCACACCTACAGCATCTGCACAATCCTTGTCCTCCCCTTAGAAAAGCAGTTGCAAGGCAGGTGGAAAAATACTTTTTCCAAAAATCCAGTTCTAAACAAACTGTGTCATGTAATGTGTTAAATTTATTATTCTGTCACATAACATGCTACTCTGTCCAACTGGCATTCTTTTTTGTATACTACCTATTTGCTGTAACAGTTAATTTCTAGCTCTGGGGTGATGCTCAATTGTTTCTTTTTTGAGAATTTGAATATGATCATAGTTTCCCCAAAGTTTTCAAAAGCCCCAGTATTAAGTTACTGGACTACCCTCTAAGAAAATAAGCGTTCTTCTCTGGGTCTAAAGTTCACTCTAGGGCCTATGAAAAGACTCTGACGAACTTTTGAACACTGAGCTCAGGCTCCTGAGGTAGAGTCAAAGGAACTGAGGCAAGCATCCAGCTCTTCTGCTGAAAACTTTTTGCAAAGGCTGGATCATAGTCTTATTTAGAGCTGAACAAGCTCAATTTGTGCAAGTAGGGTGTGGGGGCAATCTTCCAGTACTGCTCACGCTTGGTCATCTGCCAAAACAAAACAGAATCTGTCTCCAAATTAGTGAGTACTTAAGATCAGGGATTTTATGTCTGTATTTGTTTCTTTAGTAGTTAGCATGCTGTGGAAGGTGTGCAAACAATCAGTCCCAAACCTCCTGAATATAGGCAGTTCTCTGTGCCAAGTTATTCAAAGTCCAGGATAGTATTTAATTTACCAGTTTACAGAAATTGCAGTTGTGTTAGGTGCCGGCTCACACACAGAGCTAGCACAGCTCTAGTGCAGATAAGAAAGAGTCATAGCTTTCCCTCATAATTACAAAGAGATTTTAAAGGAACAAAAGGAACAGCAGCCTACAACTACTTGAAGGGCAGTTACGAAGATGATGGGGCCAAACTCTTCTTGGTAGTTACAGCCAATGTAACAAGAGGCAATCGCCACATAGGTTTGGGTTGGGCATTAAGGAAAATATAAAGGCATGGTGGGACCTCTGTCCTTGGAGGTTTTAAGGACTTGGCCAGGCAGGCAATAGTTCTGCTTCAGGAGGGCTTCCAGAGATGCCTTCAGCTGTCATTTCTGTGACACAATGAAGTCAGATATCCATTTTCTGTAGGCTGACTTACATAATCTTGTGCTTTTGGAAATCCCTACTTCAACAGGATTTTAACCTTCACACTGTGTGTATGACAGTGGAGATGGGAGAAGTAACAACTGGTAGGGAAGAAAGGATACTCTTTGTGCTTGCCTGATATTTTCCAAGTCTGAGGAAAAACATCAAGTAGGTATTTTGTTACTGACTGAAAAGATGTGACATTCACATAACCCCCAAAGAGGTAACATTCAGCACTTTTAACTGAATCGTATTTGGAATTTGTGCAGGCATACGCAAACCTCAAAATTCAGGATAGGTGAAATCTAAGGAACAGAACCTGATTACACAGAACAGGCTGGCATTTCACTCTTAAAATTAAAAGTGTATTTTCCAGATAAATGCATTATGCAGATACTACTCATTGCATTCAAGTAGTTACAACACTACATCTATCTTCCCTGTGCAAGTGAGAGCAGACTTTGGTCCTGGAGCAATACATTTGTTTTGTTGTATGTAAATGGCATTTGCCTTTTGCTTATTTTAAGGGAAGTTTCAAAATCAGCTTTGCTAGTACCTATATTATAGTTAGAGATATATACAGTTCCATCAAAGAGAAGTTTCCACCCCCTCATCAAGAAGCGTGCAATAATTCTCAAAGCCCAAGCATGCAACCTGGCTTTAGCTTGAAGCCACACCTTTGAAAACAAGCATCCATTTTCGTTACTTGAGGAAGCTTTGGTTTGGGGAAAGGAGGAGGACTGGAGGCTGACTTATTTTGCCTGCAGTCAAGTGGAAGAAGTCTCACCCTATGTTACTGTAATAGAAACACAGGGAAGGAACAAGCAAAATCTGCAAAGTTGCCTGGAGGCCAGAGCTGAGTTTACAGCAGGCTGCTCACCTCTGATCACAACAGACTCTGTAGCAATGCCAAAAAGCAAGCATTCATACCAGACTAAGCAGAATACTACACCTATTTACAAAGAATAACATGCCAAGAGCAATTTTCTTTAGAAAATTCCTTATTAGTCATGGTGGATTAAAGGCTTCCTGTACAACTTAAGACGACAAAAAAGGAAGATAATGTGTTAGAGCAGAACTAGGAATTCACCTACCACACTACTTAACGTTCCACTGGAACTTAAAAAGGTACTCAGCCATTTCATAAAATGACGACTCGTGTAGCATTACTTCTGTTTTCTTGCCTAAGAAAGGAGATGTTATTTATAAAAAAGTAAAAGATTGAGAAAGCAGCTTGGCAAGATGTCCTGTCACATACTTCAGATCAGATTTCTCATTTATAATTTATAATTTCATGAGGCCGTTCAGTTTGTAATTTCCTTTCTTCCCTTTTCTATCACCAAAATGTGACAACAAAGACAGAAATAAATCAGAGAGAACCATTTGCCTCTAGAAGTACCCCCCCCCCCGAAACTAGAAATCATATTATGAATTTATCCAGTAAAGTAGAACAAGTTAATTAGGAAGGTAAATCATAGAGTATTTTGTAGCTTCCATTTTTATACATACACATTTCTATATGTATTATATATTTTATAAACTATGTGTCCACCTGAAGCAGATGGCAGTGGTACCCACCAGAGCTGCGTTCTGAGATATCAGTGAGTTGTCCCGGCTCTGCAGCCCTGTGGTGGCTGCACAGAAGTGCTGCCTACCCTTGTTCACTCAAAAGGAGACATGACTACTTTCTTTCTGCAGATGAAACAGAAGGAGCTCAAGCTTCCTTAAGCATGTCTGCCATGTTCATCCAAATAACCTGAGGCGTACCAGCAGACAGATTAGGCTGCGTTTTCATGGCATCTTTAAGCCAGTCTAGGTGCAGACAGCAGCTGAAATGTGTGATCTCACCCTTCCCTGGCACCCTGGGAGATGTTGCTGCTCCCAGCTTTGCACCGGTGCTTGCACTAATGTGTGAGGGAGAGCAAAAAGTGGTTTGGCTGGAAACTATTGCTTTTTGCTGGGTTTTCAGACAGAGCAGCCCCCTGAACTCATTCACATCAGAGTGTGTGAATGCAGGTGGCATCACAAAGAGGCATGGGCAAAGCATGGCAGGGAGCAGAGGCGTGGGTAGCAACCATCTCTTTCAGCAGCAGCTATTACTTAAATTATCTCAAAACAATCATGCAACCACTATCACACTTACTCTTCCATGGTCCCTCCTCTGTGGGGTGCGGAGTATGAGCGAAGCAATGCCCTTCCCGGCTGGGCACCCTCCCAGGGGCAGATTGCAAAGACCAACAGATTCCTTCACCTCCCTTCGGGGTCTTAATCTGTGTCATACAAAGCTCTTGCCTCAACCTCTCACCTTTAAGTGCTTCTATAGTCTTTTATACATGCAGTATGGGCCAACTAGAGACAACATTTTCAGATACAGCTGCTAGCAAGTAGGTTAGACATCAGGAGAAGAAAAAGGTTAGACATCTAGGAGAAGAAAATATTCTTGTTTTATTTTATGAGAAACTTCCCAGGTTTCCAGTTGGACTTTGGCTCCCTTACAACATGCCAGCAATGGTGAAGGCCACACATGTGGTATAGATACTGGATGGTGCTATAAAGGAGCCGGGAACCTGGCTCCCTAAAAATTTTCTCTGGCTGAAACACTGTGGGACAGCAATACAGTGCAACGACAGCCAAAGGGACAAAGGAAAGATGGGAGGATAATGCTATACTTTGTAACTTTGTTACTGCAGGTCCTGAAATACTGCTTGGCTGTAAAATTTCACTGTTCACATCCCTGATGAAATGTGGGCAAGTCTGTATTAAGCAGCCAAGGGCTTTATAGGGATGGAAATCTAAGGCTGCATTAGGAAAATGGTTTTAATGTACTGATGACAACATATAGTTTGCAACAGAACTGTAGAATGTGCATTTTGGTAGAATATACATGACAGAATTCAGAAAAGGGCATAATATTCTACCTTATTGCCTGTGGGACAAACGCTCCCCATAGATTTGTGTGGCATTTGCATGTACAGTTTAGAAGAGAATTTGTACACATACGTATCTAAATAGAAAGATAAATGGATTTTGTAAAATCAGTACTCCAGTTTGTACTGATACAGTTCACAATGAAAGATTGAAGAGTGCTTATAGTGGTCCTGTTCTGGTAAGTCTTTAACTTTTCAGAATGGTTGAGTAACACTTCTTTTTTGCTCTTTGTAAAGGTCATGTAACACTGTGGGGGAAAAGAGAGTGGATTTGAAGTCCACCTTAAAAGTAGTGAGCTCTATCATTTTATCATCATTATTCCTACAGTAAGGCTGTCATTGCTTTTAGTATTAGGATTGTTCTTTTAATTTTCAGTCCAAATCAATACACTTTCTAAAACAAAAATAAAAAACTAAACCCCAAAGTTGGTTGTTCAGCTGAATTCTCCATTGTCACAAATTAAACTGATTTCATCTTGCCATTTCTCTTAGCAGAAATGACAAACAATTATACAGCAACAGTTTTGCCGAGCCCTTCTTTATAGCCTTTATAGCCCTTTTTGTGTTAGAAGACATACATCTCACTTGAATTTCCTTGCTTCTAGACCAAAGACAGCCAGTTGTTTCAGCCTCTATTCATAGGTCCTATTTTCTGCACCTCTTCTTTCTACTGTTCTCTCTTACAGCCTCCTCAGAGCGCTGTGACCTAAGCTGGCACACACCTCCCACAGAAGCCTCTACAGGAGGAGCGGAGCACAGTAATTATCTCCCATGTGTTTTATATGACTTTTTTTGTTAATACGCCCCAGAATACCATTTCCCGGTTTTGGCATCACCTTGCTGACTCATATTTCACCTGTAATTCTCTATAACAACACCTTGTTTTCTGCCGTGCTGTTTCTCTGCCAGATATTCCCCAATTAGTATTTCTACATTTCACTTCCCTTCACTTAGCCTAGCATTTTATACTCACTTTTCCTGCAGTATTTATACTGGAGGTGACATCCATATGCATATCATCCGTCAGTCTGACTCCTTTATCACAGCAGAAATACATGGTAGCTCTTCCAGGAAACACTGCTTACAGGTGTGCTGACAATTAGTTACATCTGCTAGGGGAAAAAGAGGCAGGTTGGGCTGCATATGGTGGAAAAACATTGATCAACAATTATACTATTAAACTGTAGTGTGGATTCAGCAGGCCCTCAAAGCTATGTTGTGCTTGTAGATCATTACCTAGAAGTGAACATACAGGTCTCCTGGAGAACATCACAGAAAGAAGGCAAACTGCACAGTAGATTTATGACAAGAACAAATGTATGCATTTGTGCTGCACCCCGTGAAACGGATGGATTGCGGCAGAACAGCAGGGCTGTAGGAGTCATTTGCTAGTGAAAAATGCGCAGAGCTGGTTTAAACCTTTCAAAGTACAAAAGGGAACAAGAATTCAAGCTCAGGCATGACAGTTACCATATGCCAGGGTTTTTTTGTACATTCTCCCTAAAAAATACAGGGCGGGGGTGAGGAGAACATCTTATTTAGGCATAGATTTGCATTTATGGAAGTGTGCAAAGAACTTCTCTCTGTCTTTGAGCTCAGGTCACCCACAGAGCAACCCTGATACTCCAGAAACCATTTGTTTTCTCTGTCTGTCCTACTGCTCACCCAAGGAGGCTGCTAAGCTCAAACGATCAGTATAGTTGCCCTTCTGTCTTCACCACTCTGCAGAAAGGGGCAAGGGGAATACGTTGTAGATGGTCCAGTTCACACATTACCAAGTGCACTTCATGAAAATCTTGAAAGCCCATCCCTGCCTGATATCAAAGCTCCTTCTTATCAGGAGGTTGTACTGCATAAAAGATGGTGCTAATTGACAATCCAGCCTTTGTCAGCAATTCTTGTGGAGGTGACAGCATGGAGGAATGGCAGGGCATTTTCCCAAGGAAACCTGAGGTACCCCTTTCTGTAGCCAAAACAGTTTTGCATCTGCATAGCTTGATGCACATCATCATCCTACCTGACAATTTTTGCCCACTGTAAGGTGTATCTGCGTATTACCTGTTCTCAGTTCACTTGTACAAATGGTGTTCAACGGGAAAGGTCCGTTACTTCTCTGCAAAACCTACATTTACACAATTGGTCAGCATGGTCTGAAAACTTCATTTAGAAGGAATAGAAATACCTAGGATAGCAAAATAAGGACTATTAGAATAACAGCCCTAGTGCATTACTGCTATGGGTTTGAGAAATGAAGACTGAGTTATTTGGCAGGGTAATGTAAAATGGAGATGGAAAACCATAATGAAAATTTTGTGTCTCAACTAGCCACTCTAATAGTGCATCTATTAAAAAATTATTCACCACAAATGACAAAACAAGTGGAATTGTCCCTGCTTATGCATAACTATTATGTTGCATAGTTCATACACTTGATACACTGGAACATATACCGGGTTTTCAGATTCTTCAGTGACACTGGTAACTGTATATGTGTATATGCACACATGTACATACATATAGATGTACATATGTAAGTATGTACACATATATAGATATATAAAAACACAGACACAACATTGCATTTGTAATTTTTTTGCACTTGTAAAGTGTGGGTAAAAACAGCAGTTTAAAATGTCATACCAACCCTATACATTTTTCACTTAAAAATTCCTATGAAGTTGCTTTACTCAAAACTGTTTTCATTATAATTTTTTCTGTGAACTTCACTTTCTTCTGATTCTTAAAGTTAGTATTCAGGTTGAAATACAAAGCATTACGAATGAAATAGAAAGCGTGGATCTCACTGAGAGCTTGCATGAACTCTGGGCTAGTGAAATCACATCCCTTGAATATTCATGTCCTCAGGGGCTGCGTGTGCCTCAGTATTGAATAGCATCCACAAGTACTTGATTTGCTTCTCTCTTTACAGCCTCTGACAGGTTGAAGACACTTGGTCATTGAAACTTCCCTCCAACTCCCTGCTCCTTGTCAGAGGACCACTGATTAACACCTCAGAGGAAAGAGTTATCCTCAAAACTTCACTTTTCATGATACCAACTCACAACCCATTCCTCAAGGCTTGGCAAGAAAAACATTCCAGGCAAGAGACTCTCAGATAAATTTAGGATTTGTGTACAATGACAAAAATACATATTCTCATCGTGATTTCTGCTGCTAAGAGCAAGTGCTGGTGAAGCTGGGAAGAATTTGGCTTGTTGATTGTCTGTATGAAGTGAATTTAAAGATAGTAGTTCCAAATATAGCCGCTTATGAAACTGAGCATCACCAGACTGTCACTGTCTCTAAAGAAAGCAGTACATGAAATACTTGCTGACATCCATTAGACTGCCATGGTGGCAGTCTAATGGTATAGTTTAATGGTTTTAATGGTGTAGTTTAATGGTAACAGACCACCATGGTGGCAGTCTAAGGTGGCCTTGAGGCTGCTTTGGTAAATGCCTGGCCTCAATGCATACAGCATCCAGGTATAAGAGTGAGTGTGGGTATGGTGGATAATAAATATGCCTTGCTCCTGTCAAAGTCACCCAGGACCTGTCTTAAACCAGATAATCTTTAAAGGGGAAGAATGCATGTTGATTGTAGCTGAATGTAAATAGCCATTAAAATACTGGAAACAAAGTTACAGAGGACAAATAAAAAACAATAAAATCCTTTTATAAAATATAGTTACTAAAATACATTCTCATACATCATTATGGATCTCTGAGACTTAAGAAACTGAAAGAACAACCCAAAATCTTTTACCCTGAATGTTATCTTTAAGTATCAACCTTCTTCAGCTCACCTGGGTGGTCTTACTCTGTATCTCCAACAAATGCTGCTAGGAATCTTTGTGCACTCTCCATCCATTTGTTCAGCACTGAACAGTCTACTTTCCCAGGTTTTGCTGTATTCCTTAGTGATCACATTTCTTCTTGACTAACTGTTTGCTCATCCTACAAGTGGCAGAGTATATGAAGTTTTTTCCCTGTGTGTCTCCAATCAATAGATGCTGAGCTCAAACTACATCTGCTGAACTACCCTTCAGATTGCTTTGTCAAGCATTTAAATGAGGCTGGATAAAATGATTTTGGATAGGACTAATTTTCAACATGTATCATATTCTACAATGAAAACTCCTTTTGTAGAGAGCCAATATGCAGATGATATTGGATCAATTGCAGCAGCTATCAAGTCAGATGACTTTCTTCAACTTTGGTCCTGGATCCTGTTTTATGCTTTCTATCAAATTCAGTGCTCTTCAGTACCCTTTCCATACAACAAGCTGACAGAGTTGCTACAGATGTAGTAAATACAGACTCATACAGGCTCTGATCCAGCCCTCAGACAATGACCTAAACTCACACTACCATGATCAAGTACTCCACCCACAACGTAAATCACTGCCTTACTACTATGGATGAGGACTGCTCTCTGCAAATCAGAAAATCACAAGCAAAACACTCAATCAGCTGGAAAGACATTAGTTACTTGTAGGCAAAATAACTTGCTTAGTATATTGATAAGACAATATTTCAGAAAGTGGTCTTAACTCTTTCTGACTACAGCCTGGCTATCTTATCCCAGAAACCAAAACAGATGACACAAATTGTATTGTCCCCTGCCTGGCACATGTTTTTCACCAGACTTCAAAGTTCAGGGGCATCTTCTGTCTTATCTAGAAGAGTGTCAATATGAAAAACTGGCAAGGCAGACATCTGATCTAGGCCACTGACCTTTGAAAGAATTATACTTTGAATTTCGCCGATAATCACACTGCCAGCTCAGAGGAGCAGTAATGCAACGACTGGCTGATGCACCAAGCGTTCTTTATTCGCACCGCCATGAAGACAACATTAGCGTGTGCAGATACAAACCGGCATGTAAGCATGAAAGGAAATGATTTACCTTAAAGCTGCTGTAGCTCTTCTAGATGTCACCAATGTGGAGTTCATGGCTCACCCTCTGTGCTCACTTTCTTGCTCCCTCCACCAGCTTCAGATCTGGATTATGAAGGAACAAGGAACAGATGGATCCCACTGCTTTCACCTTTGCTTGAAAGCATGAAGAGACGCAGAGCACACAGCCAGCACTTAACAGGTTAGAGCCTCCTCTGCCATGCACGGGAGATGCACATCCATCTACAGGAGGGTCATCCTGGACCCTGATGCCTGCTAGATCAATGCTGGCTTTTTCCAGGGGAAGAGTAAAATTCCACAGCTGAGTACAGGAGTTACTCTGCAAGACCAAAATAAACTGGGAAAGGAAGAAAACACTGTCAAAAGGGTAAAAGATGAGGACACAGGGTTTTTGCAGTTTGATGGATGACTTGTTTTATTTGGCCCTGCACACTGCTGATATTCTCCCCATCTAAAATGTATACTGAAAGTTGTCAGTAACTCTTTTCAACACTATCAACACTAGTAATACAGTTTATAAAATCCTAATCTTTCCGTCAATCTTCCTCACTCCCTATGATTTCTGCTCCCTGGAGGGCAAAGAGCAAGCTTAGGAGTCCACCTCACACAATTTACTTACTCTTTGGAGCTTGTGAACTTTACCTCTGTTTTTTTCTCTGAGGTGACATGGGTGTGAGTCCTATGATCTCTGTTTCTGTTTTCTTTTTCCAGCTAGGGTGAAAATGACTCACACGAAGGACCGTAAAGATGGACTTGTGGCTTGCTAAAAGGAAATCAGCAAACCACCTTTCCACTTTCTTCTTCAATTTTCTATTTTTAAAAGGAATTAATTAATTCTCCTGCCTCACTGGCACATTGGGAAACTGACGGTCCAGCTTCTCTGTGGGGGTAGATCACCAAACTATGCCAAATCTTACCAAAGTCATTAGACATCCACATAATCCTGGTCATCACCTGTACCATGGAAGCATGCAGAGAACAGAATCAGTGAATTTTGAGGCTGTCATGGAAGAAACTGGGACTCAACTGATGTGTAAATATTCAAGACTAGCCCTACAGTAAATGAAACAGGAAGTATACTCTTTTAGCTGTCTCTGAATGTGCTGCACTCAAGCTTTCAGCTGGCATTCATTTTTTCATGACATCGGGTGCTATTGTCAGTTACTGATGCATTTAGACAGTAAACAATAAATATCTTTTTCTTTGTTAACGAGCTTGCCAGCATGACATAAGGGCTCATTTTTTAAAACTAAGATTTCTCTATTTGTCTCTAAAATGTGTTTTTCGGTTCTGGAGGACAGAACCATAATTCTATAATCCTTTTATATTTTGCCATCTTAGGAGTTGCTGGCATATCTTATATTTATGGACATCCCATAGTGAATAAACTACACATACCATTAAAAAAAAACCACAAAAAACCCCAAACTGTGTTATGGCCAGTGTCAGATCCACAGTGAAAAAGATGAACTAGAGCAAAAGCAAGCATCTGAGGATGGAAATGCTGCTGGTATGGTCTGGATGGTGAGACAGGAAAAAATGTCTTTTTTCTTCTATAAGGTAAGGGTTTATTTTCTCTAGCAATACAGGTAAAGCTGGCATTCCAACACAGAAATCATGGGCTGTATTTTTCAGGAAGAAGATTGTGTGCTAGGGATATCAGTTTATTAGAATTACATTCCCTTGTGCATTACTTTCACTTTCTGCCCAGATGTCAGGGTCTGGTCTTTGGTAGACAAGAAGTGACTTGCTAGACCATGGTTCCTTCTTCATGCTCCCTCCTTTCTCCCCAGCCGTAGGATTTATGAAAAGTACCAAGCTGCCTTTCAAAATTTGCTCTGCTTTGCAGTTATATATAGATCACTTGCTGTGAAGTCTTTAATCATAGGGGCCACAAGAAACAAGCTTTTGAAAAACATTAATGTTATATATGTTCCTAAACATGTTTTATATGAGAACAAGGTTCTTCAGTTAAGAACTTTTGTTTAAGTTGCAAAATAAATACTTTGGCATTGGATTAAGGCTGTCCAGCCTCCTGCTTCTCCCCTCTTCCATTCATTCCATGCCTGTGGGAAATAATTTTCTTGTGTTCAAAGTGGTACAATCTTAGGCCATGATGAAAAATTATTTTTCTTATAGGAACATACCTTATTTGGTACATGGCCAGATAGAGCCAAATGAGTGAGCAGCTATTCAATAGACTGCTTTCTTCTTGCTTAGCATAAAGCCCCAAGGTCTGTTAACATCACCAGCCAAACCTCAGTAAAAGGACCATTATAAATTTTCCCAGGGCTTATCCCTGGCAGTCATCCCTACACTATCTTGGTGAATCATCAGCATGTTCTGGCCTAATTTAAGATTTTTAGGCCTGATGTTTTGTGACTACTTAACATTACACAGTCCCATTGATTTCAAATACAGCCATGAATGCTGTAGCACTTTCACATGTCAGTCTCTTTAAATAAGGTGCTCAGAAAATTAAGAACACAAATTTGCAACTATCTATGAAAAATTTGGCTTAAATGACTTACATCACAGGAATCTGTTGCATAAGTAAGATCGAGTTACTTGGTATCATATTTATCTTTGACAGATAATTAAAAAATAATAAACTTGAGGTTAGTCAAACTCTCCATCCATCCATCTCTCCACCTGCCTGCCTCTCTGCCTTGACAATGTGGGAACGTGCTGGGTAGTTTCAGCCCAATTTCAAAGGTCAGTGATGTCAAAGATAATTAACACTCTTAAGATTGCACACACTTGGGTAGAGGTGGGGACCCAGTATGGGCTCAGACACAATATGCAGCCATTTGCTCAGGCAAACAGAGAAGTTACAGAAAAAGTAAGGAAAGGGGTTTAAGGAATGGAAGCCTGGAAACCATGGGAAAACAGTTTTTGTTAGTTCTGTAGTTCATGAAATTATTTATTTTTCTATGGACTTGCATACCTCCCAAGTTCTTTAGGTAAGGCCCCTCTTTTTTATTAATCTCCTTCACTATAAAACCCTAATTAACTCCTAGAGAAAGCTTAGGGGAAAAAAACAATAATTGATCATATCTTTAAAGAGTGCACCAGTACATATATAAATCAGCAGGAAAGGTGTGGATAGCAAATTAAACCTGCACAAGGCTGCTTTAATTCTGCCATTTCCTACCTTATATATGTTTGATGCCTGAACCTTAGAAACCTTGCTTTTAACAAGGTGTTTTGCAAATCTAATCTTTACACATACACAGATGGGAGCCGCAGCACTAAAAGTGCGTGCAAAGCATTTCTGACTGCAATATTGTTCCTGCAATCGAGAGTTTGAAATATAGAGTTCTTGACATTGTCTTATTAGCAAATTGCTAAATCTGGTACATTGGAAATTCACAGTTCAACCGTATTATTTGAAAGCAGGAAACAATTACTGAATTTGCTTTTAGAAATGCTTAAGTGATAGCAGGATGTGCAAAGTATGACAGTTTTTTCATGTTGATGCAGCTGGGTCCTGAGTTTAAAAACTTACGTATTTTATGGATTTCAAATAACAGATTTAATGCCTTGCATCTTGAAAGAACTGAACAGACAGGGTTTCATTGATTTCAACAGACTGACATATAGATACCAAAAGGGCAACAAAGTTCTACTTCTGCAATTTTTTTTCTAGTATTCCTCATTCTTACAGGAAAAATATTAGACTTCTAAATTTATTGTTTCCTCATTCAGGAACTAGATGATAATTGACTGAAGAAAAAAATCCCACAAGATATCTATAGTAAATCGGCCTTGTAATATATGAGCCCAGTGAGAATGACATGGCTGTAAGCCTCTAAGCTGCACATACAAAATACACTTTTACAAAGGCAAGTCTTAATTACACATGTTTGTGCTTGTCTTTCTCTCCATAAAAGTGTATGTACACCTAGTCATGTACAGAGATTAATTAGGAAAAAAGCCGTTCTGAGGAGAGAAGATTTCAAAGGTCCTAGATCAACGTTCAAGACAAATACACAGTCCCAGGCTCTCGCAGACTGCGATGCTCTGGGCTCCCGGGGTCCAGGTCACTGTGAAGAATTTGACATATGCTAATGTAGGTCTGGAAGCCTAAGGTAGAAATTTGCATCTGTGCATGACTAGGGCAGGAATTAAAAAAATATTGACAGAATGATAAAGAGAAAAGAAGAAATAAAATGGTGGTGCAGGAAGCATACAAATGGATCAGACGGAGCTTTTGCAAAGTAAAACACCTAGGATATATTTGAGATGCCTTACTGACTACATGGGTTAACTTGTTACAAGTCCTTTTGAGTCCTAACCTGTGGCTGAGGGTTTTGAGTCGATCTGATAACAGAGGGAATGAAAACATCATTCAGTGGCAACAGAATCATGTGTACCTGAGAGTTTTTCTCTCTCCTGTGGTGCCTGCACTCCAGGATTTAGCTAGGTTTGAAAAGTGTGGTAAGCATCACACAGGAATTTGCACCCTAAATCTCCCAGCAAGTCTGGCCTTGCCCCCCGCAACTGGGAACCCTATTCAGAAGTGCTTTCCCTCTCTCTCTCGAAATAAGGTTTTGCTGCTCTGTTTTCTTGCTAGCAGAAACCGACATAATATGGAATTGCAGACAGTGTTTCCTGATTTGCTTAAAGAGAAGAAAATGCACAGGGAATAACTGACAAAGGAAAGGAGAAATTGTGAATGGAAGTGACATATCAAGGCATTCACTTAAACATTTGATGGTTTTAACCCTCTGTGAAATTCCAGATGGGGATTTGAAAGCAAGCGAGTCTGCCGCCCGCGGCCAGGTCAGTACTTCATCATTTCTAATGAGGTGGCATCACTCAACCGGACAGAAATAGATCGCCCCTCCACCGAATCTAACAGCCAAGCAAAATCTGCAGGAGTTCCTTATAGTTCATAAATACAGTCAGGCTACAAACCCATGATTTAAAGGCCTTTAAAATCACTGATTATTCGGGCATCTCCTGTGATAAACTGTCACACGATTTAATTATCTTCCACAGTATCAATTTAGCACGGTCCCTCGAGACATGCCATTGAACTCTATCTTCACACTGAGCAAATGGTTCAATTACATCCTCTTCAGCCCTTTGGACACAGAGGAGAGGCACGTTCCTCGGTCGCACGCCCCGCTGAAGTACCAGACACCAGCAGTCATCTTTGGCAACTTGTCCTTGCCGCTGGTTTTTTTGGTGTCTGTGCCAGCTACAAGCCCCGCGCCCCATTGAAGAGCAGAAACCAAGGGGCGGGGGGGAGAGCTGAGGAAGCCCCCAGGCACATGCGGGGCCAGGCTGGCTTCTGTCCCAGCAGGATGCTTGCTCTGCCTGCTCTTTGCCTTCTTCCCTGCCGCACCTGCCTGTCCCTGCCTGGAAAACAGTTTCCAGAGGGAGAATCCTTCCACCTCATTGCCTTGTACAACCTGCTGGTAGTTATGGAAAAAGACTAGGAAAGCATTCGGAGATAATTCCACTTGAGCAAGGCTTTGTTCCCGCACGTTTCCTAGGGACCCGCCTCCTCTTGTTTGATCCTGCAATAAAGTCGCAGAGCTGGTATGCAACAGCCTCCGTAAATTTTGTGATGACAGAAGCTCACAAAATCATGTGTGAGACCATAAGAATAGCATATGGTTTCACTGCAAAATAAAGCAAAGCTGAACAACCCCCCCACACACACAAACTACCCCTTAGTTCACAACAGATCAAGGGAAAACCATAAGGTGAACATACTTGACAGCAGAATGCCGGGGATGATGAATCCGGAACAGCAAAAGAGAAACCACAAACTTTTTCTGTTGTGGAGACGTTTATGAAGAAACCCTACATCTGAGCAGACCAAACTTTGCGACAGCTTTGGTCCAGACCTAGTGCTGTGGCTCAGCGTTATCTCTGCTTATTGCAGGGTACATTGTTTTGAAAGAAGCATTCCATTTTTCTGAGGTCCTCACCATGCCCATGGTTGTCCTTTAATCCTGCAGCGCAGGTTAATTCTGCCTGGCTGAAGGGTAGCGCACCAGCAGCACACGAGGTTTGGGCTGGGCAGCCAGGCCCTGCATACATGCTTGCTTTTGCTGTAAGTTGCACAGAATCCTGCTGGGTTTTTTAAGAAAACCTGATCCTGCTCATAAGGGGAGCTAAGGCAATGGGTCACACGCTGAAAAAGTCATTAAAAGAAACAAAGCCAGCAGGAGACAGACAAAAAAGGTGAAAACCTTTCCAAAATTCAAACACCAGATCCCTGGAAACAACCAAAGAATACTTAAGGTAGTGATGCTGAACAAGTTTCCAAACAACTCTGGGACTTCAGAGAGCAGATGGATACAGGGAGATGGGTGTGTTAGGTCTGCAAAGTCAGCACCATCCTACTCCTTTGCTTGGTTGTATTCCTGCAAAGGAAATTCTTCTCCCAGTACAGTTTAAGAGAGTCAATGATTTTGCGGATAATCCACTAAATCATTGTTATTAATATTATTATCTTTAAAGACTCTCTCATCCAAGCTGTCTCATATCTTACATGGCTTTCAGAAAATTATTTCTTACATTCCATCAATATGGAGCAGCTTGCTCAAATGCATAAGGAGTACGGCAAGGAGAAAAATCATTTATGTGAGGGAAGCAGTCAATTACTCCATTGATGTGTGCTGTTTTATAGGCTTTTCACTGCCAATCAGTGTCACAGCTTTTCATCTCTTTTTCCGAACAAGCACACATTATTTCACACAGTTCAACTGATTTTAGCCTGGCAGCACTCTGTAAATAAAGCTGTCCCTTGTCAAGCAGTTAACTTCTTTCCCTTAGCACATCACCTCTGAATACTGCCAGAGAAACAAGCCACCATCAGTGGTTATTGGCCCAGACAGGCACCAGAAGGCAATCTGACCATCTCTATTTCATGTCAATGCAAAACACAGCTGGAGAATAAGAAGTATATTTGTAGCCCGGGAGCCATCTCAAACCAGAGAAAGGTTCACATCATCCTCCTCTGGAGCCTTTGGGCAGGAGGCAAAGTCTGATTACTGGGTGCAAAGTTGAGTTATTTCAAAATCTCAGGACTGAAGAGGGATTTGATGGTGTGGGTTTTCTGTGTTTGGGGTTTTTTTTTTGTTTTGGTTTGGTTTTTTTGTGTGGGTTTTTTTTGTGGTTTTTTGGTGTGGTTTTTTTTTAGCTAAGCAAGGAACAATCTGATGTGGAAGCAGCAGCAGTCTCATCATGCTGGCACTGATTTTACCTGCACTGCCCTTTGAGCATTTTGTTGCAATTTTTCCTAGCTAGTGGTTTCAGCAAAGGTTCCTGTTCAACTAATGAAGACATAACCATATAAGCTGTTTCCATTTACAGATGGGGCTCTTGAATCTCTGAAACAGCCCCTGTTGCACCAGAGACCTCTGTTTATGCAGGCTGCCATAGTCTCTGGCAAAGGCTGTGCTGAAAACAGGAGATTGTTGTGTCCCTCCAGACAGAAAAAGAAAAATAAAAGCAGCATTCAACCAGGAACTCCTCAAGAGGGTCTCGCTTGAGTGAAATGGTGCTGGAAACTTGTAAAAGCTTTGCAATGTCCTACCCAGCTGGGAAATGCACTCACTGCACAAGAGACAACTTAGTTCATTCATGCTGTACAGCAACATTCACATTTTTCCAGCTCAGTGGCTCTGATGTGCAGACATGGGTAAAGACAGAGTGGAGAAGAACGACATTTCAGCTTTTTCCTCTAGGCTTTTAGCTCTAAGACAATATTATCCAGTGATTAGGTTACTGCTATCCAGACCCAGCTGTTATTTTTGGATCTGCCCTTTTCTAGGTTTCTGACATCAGACAGTTGCTAAAATTCAGTGTGCCTCAGTTCCCTCATCTGTAAAAGGGAAGGGTGAAAAATGCTTTTAAATATGAGGGCAAAACATTTTTTAAATGCCGGGATGTTTTCTTATCAATGACTGAGGAAAGCCAAACTATTTCTATCTTACAAGCTACCACTATCTTGTAAGCGGGCCTGTTGTCTCTTCAAATACATGGTAGAATTTTGTTGTGACTGGGTAAATAGTTTTTGTATCCACCAGGAAACCTGGTATCTACAGTTATATTTAGCTGCTCAGATCCAACTAAACCATCAAAAAGCACTCTCATCTTACACATCTGCACATGGAGTTACCCAACAATTCAATAGATTTTTTTTTTTCAAAATAATTCCACATAGAAACATGTCCTTAAGGTTCACATCTTTCACTAAAATCAATCAACAGTATAGGATCAGGCCCTGGTAAACAGCTTTAAAGGCACTTTGTAGATGGATTTGCTCAGGCAAACTGTTATTTAATTTAATATAAAGAAATGTCCTGTCCCATCTCAATTCTCACAGCTCCAGAGGGATGCCACAAGAAAATACTGTCCTCCTTGGAAGAAAAATAGAAAAGATAATTTGTTTTATTACTTTCTAGTTAGAAACCAGTTTCTGTCTGTAACTCAAATTTTCCCCCAACTCTACAGAGAGAATCAAATTGAGCACAGGCTCACCTCTGCAGTGGTGGATTACTAGTATCCCTGGAAAGGGAATACGGAACTTTGACAGTACCTGAAGGAACTGTCCCTATAATCCAAATACAACCCTGACCTGGAGGGATGAAGTCAGAAGGTATATATCTGTTTAACTCCATCAGCTGATTAATACATGAAATTTTCTCACAGTATTTTATGATTTATAGTGGTTAATTTGAGTAAAAAATGAAACTGCAGCAGGCATGGAGAAAATTCAAAGTTTTTGTGGAACATAGGAATGCAGGAATGGCAGTGCTACTGCTAAAAGAAAAACAGCCCCACTTAAATCTGCCTTTGCAAGGCACATGAACAAAAAAATGCCCCTTCACTACATAAGTTATCAACACCTTTTTCCTCAAGAGTTTTCCTTTAAATTGCTGACGGTAAGCAGTTCAAAGTCTTATGAGACTTGTCTTTACTTCCCCTTATGATGAGCAAAACTTCGTCCTTCTGCCCAGAGTGAGATAAAAGCAGTCAAATTGGGGATTTCTGCATATGTTTCAGTCAATTTTCCAAAAGCAGACAAAAGGGAGGAAAATTGCAAGCATCATTAAAGAAACCCAATGTTTCCATGGTCTGCAGCCTATTTAAGACATGCATGCTGAGCTTTTGGACTATAGCACCAAGTTAAATGACACTCAGTATGCCCATTTGACCAGTGGTTTAAGGTGAGGAAGGATGTAGAAAGATTTTATGATGAAGTATAGCAGATCCATAAGAAACAAGAGAATCCTAGGATGTAATAATACTGTAGGAATTGTTATAGAATAATTTAAAAGTAATTGGCAGAGACATTATCTGACCTGTTCAGCAAGGGGAAATTATGTATTTAATTATAAGCTAAAAATCAATACATGTGCAGAGAAATCAAAAAGTATGTCTTTAAGAAATACAAAAGTGACACACCAGTCAAAAAAGATGAGACAGGGGTTTGGAAACTGAGATTTAGGTGCACTTGCTCAGATGCATCATTTGCCTGTGAGCTGTGTCACAACATTGCTTAATATTGTTGCTTCATAATATTGCTTAATTCTGGTGAATTTATGCAGAAATTAATAAGCTTTATAGGTGAATGTTTGCAATTAAAAAAATCCAGTAACCTTTTCTAATCCAGTCTACCTCTTTATACCCACGATCTCTTTGCTGTTTTATCAGAAGCAAAAAGAAATTAGAGAGCCTGCCAAGGCTTAACTTGCACAGCAGAACCCTTGTAAGACTGCAGGCATTACCCTTGTAGGAAAATGCTTGTGCTCGCCTTATCTGGGGGAGGTCAGCTCCCATAGGGACTAGGTGGCAGCAGTTCCAGCACTTATTAAATGCATTAGTTTGCAGTTCCTAGGACTGCTCCACAAAACAAGCAAGTAAACCCCATTTATAAGAAGCTAGCAAACACCACAAGCTGATATGTTCAAGGCTTCCTGGCCCCTGCGCTCAGGAGCACAGGGGTCAGCAAAGCAGGGTTCGGCTGCCTGCATCAGAGAGTCTCCTTAATGTCTTCAGGAATGGTTTGAGTCTCTTTCATAATGAAACTTGAAATTAAAGTCCTTACAAAAAAACCAAACCAAACAAACCCAACAATAATGGGAAAGATATTCCAAAAAGGATGCTGAAGGTATTATAGCAGCACAGCAAAATGTCTGCAGCAGAGCTCAGCTCTGCCTTACCCTGTGGCATCCAGAACACGTCTGGTTTTATCTGTTATTTTTCCACAGCTTCTCTCTTGGCTTCCTCAGCCATTGCAGCCCTATATTTACACAGCTGCCTCTGAAGCTGTAAGTCAGCAGCAGTGATTGTTGCATAAACAAATGGAACATGTGGATCTTGCCAAATATCACTTACCCCAGTTTTCCTCCTCCCTCTTAAGCAGTTTATGTTTTGGCACTAACAGACTTCCTGAAAATTAAAAAGAAAATGTTTTCTGCTGCATTTCATGTATAATGCATATCTGTTTTGGCAGAAAAAAAGTTTTGAATAGCTTTAGGATGGGAGAAAATACAAATAAGAGAAGTTTCAGTGTAATGCAGCAAAATTCACTGTCACATCAAGACCAGCACTGAGGATGCTATGTGTGTCACATACCACCTGAGCCGCAGAGCCCCCTCCACTCCCAGTCCTGCGCACAAACCTTCGGCTTTGGCTGGAGAAACTCATCCTGCCAGGTCTGGCTTGTTAACAGAGTCTAACACATTGGGGCCAGACTCAGCAGTTGCGCTTGCTTTACCCCCCTCCTTCAGTCACACCCCACTATCCTCAGGTTATCAGAATGGCAAAACAGCATTTCACATCTTAAGGATGCATATTAAAACATTATGTTTTTCAACAGCATTTGATGATCAACTGACTTTCAGCATGAGGGATGTGACTGACTAACCTCCAACATCTGTTACCTTAGTTTTTTTTTTAGTTACACTAGTTAGAATAAAGGAATTTATGCCATTGTTTGCCTCTAGAGGTGGAAAAAAGCCCCTGCATGCCAAATAAATATTGTTCAACAGGGAACACCACACTGAGTATGGGAGACAGATCAGGAGGAAGAGATACATGTATTCTGAAATTAAGTTATCAAAGGTCTCCAAAGTTACAGATGTTGCTATAAATCAATTGACATCCCGTGTTACCAGAAACTTCAGAGGAGTCTGTTTCACAGTACCTCATCCCTCTATTGTTCTAAGTGAAAATACAGATTGGGGTTCATAAGGTTGTACCAAGTTCAGTAACAGAAGAGGTGTGTTACCGAACAAGAAATAGTCAGATATCTATTTAGCAGCATCAAACCATAGACTCCAGAGTATTTTAGGCTGGGAGGGACCAGCTGAGGTCAGGTTGCACTGGGCCATATCATCTAATGCACCCCATGGAGGGGCATACCTCTCTGGGCACCCATGCCAGTGTGGGATCACCCTCAGGGTGAAACATTTTTCTCTTCTTTAGGCTAAACAAACCCCATTTTCTGGATAAACCCATTCAGCAGTTTCTAGTGTTGAAGGCATTCATTCTTTCACTGCTCTGCTCCCCTCCCCAGAACACAAAAGGTGTCAAGACAGACTATTTGCAGAGGTTGAGCATGAAGAAATAGCATGTCAGGAGAAGTGAGGGTCATAAGGAACCAAAAGCACCTCAGTCTCACCCCTCCTTTTCACAAGTGATCACAGGCTTTGCCAGTTATAGCTGTGCCAACCAAAGGTAAAGAAATCTGAGCCCATTCAAACAAAACTACTGCAGCAGAAAGCATCCTGCCTGCAACCCCACTACCTTTTATTACAGCCTCATCAAGCCACACAATCTGCTAAGTTTTGGTCAGGGTCAATGTGCGGGTGGAAAATATTGAAGGAGCAGTACCTGCTGCAGAAAGGGGAAGAGATATCAGCTCTCTGGCACTTTGTCTTGTGTGATGAGGTATTGAAACATCACTGTCACACCGTGCTCGAAGTACTGCAACGCTGGCAGGACATAAACATTTAGGTCTTGCTCAAATCCAGCAGGTTGCAGCTGCTGGGGTCTACTGGGAGGCCCAGATGCATCCCACATACCCTGCCCACCCATCTGGCACCCCTGCATGCCTTGCTTCTGCAGCAGGAGGGGTTGCTGGCTGTCTGACCCCTTGTTCCAGGGAAGCACTTGGATGCTATTTCAGAGGCATGGGTTGGGATGCTGCCCGCTGCCAGCTTCAGCACTTGCCACATGCCTCTCCTCTGTGCTATGGACCCCGAAACAATAAGATCCTTCCCATGCAGGGCAGCACTGGGTTAGGTGGGGATGCCTCAAACCTCAGGCCTTCACATTTTGAGGCTCCTGGTGCAGCAGTGGAAACAGCTGGAAAGGGGAGCCCTGGAGCTGGGGCCTCGGGCTGCACCAGCATCTCCTGCAGGTTGACACAGATCTGAGGGAGGACTGGTGACATTCACAGGTAAGCAAACCTACCTGCAAAGTGTTTTTTTCACTTTGTTTTCCACCGTCTTCCCCATGAGTCCTAAAACAGTATTTTCCTTTTGTTTCCATCGCAGGCTGAGCAACAGTCCGCACGCAGGCAGCTTGCGAGAGCATCCTGGGGCTGGCTGACAGATGCAGAAGCTGTGAACAACACCCAGGCTTCACAGTACCCTCCTTTGTGCACAGCCACCCCACAGGCACTGCACAGAGGCCGTGGGGCAAAAAAAGAGGCTTAAAAAAATTGCTTGACAATAGACTATGATCCAGGAGAGAGACAGCTTGTTTCTCAGACCCCACTCTGAATTTGCAGAGCTCCTGTCAAGCAGAAGTGTCATGCTGGAAAGTACCCCCGCAGCACAGACATCCAGGTGAGCACGGACTGGGCTATCACATGTATCAAATAGGGCAGCCACATTTCATTCTTCTGCTAGCCATCATTCTGAGAAGAAAAAACAAAGCAATAGAACAGTAGGGAATCTCTCTAATTAAGGTCTCCCAGATTGCCCTGAGGGATTAAGCAGGAAGAGCTGTCACTGGGCCCTGAGAAGGCTGCCAGACATCAAGACAGACTTTCCGATGTCAGGGCCAGCAGGTTCAATGGGGATTGGTAGAAGCCCACTTCTGCAAAATATCTGTACAAGAAAATTCATTAGCACAGAAGATCAATGAGAGTGCTATTCTTTGAAGAACTAGAGGTTCATGTAAGCCTTAGTGAATTTTATTTCACTCCATTAAAAAAATATTTTACTATTGGATTTTCCTTTTAGATGCTTTCAGTTAATTACACTGCCAGTATCTGCAGCCAGAATAATACCATGTATCTCTTTGTAGTTGGGTCTTCTTCAGCTGAGGCCAAACGAGCCTTGAGCCTTTGAACGCACCTGAAGTGGTAAGAAGCAGTTCTAGCCAGCAGTGGTAGCTTCCTAGAGGTGTTGAAAGGATTTGGGAAGACATTCCTTCACTTTTAATTTAGACCAGGTGCTGATACCTGAATTATTATTATTTTAAAGAGTACCATCCTTATCACATCCTTAGGAACTAATTTTTCTGTAATCAGTTTCAAGTTCCAAATTAGAATATTCCTGTATTCAACTTATGCAGGTAAATTTCCATAATTATTATTAGCAGCAACACAGAGTAAGTCTAGCACATGCATTTTCAGTTTTCCTAAAGAGAAATTACAAACCTAAGTTTTCTAAGGCAGTTCAAGACTTCTGGTATTTCCTGAACTTCCTTTGACTTCTTACTGTTAACTCAAGACAGAAAGTCCAGTACAATATATCCTGTGCTGCTGAAGAGTAATTATTTCACTCACGCTAACCCATAAGGGGGTCAGACTTCATTAATTCTAATCTATTTTATACAGATGTTAAAGCAAATTAATTTTCAAGTTTAAATAAAACACAGGTTTTAAATACAGATTAGCAATATCTAAGAAACCATCAAAGAGGGTAGTACTGCTTTTATTGAACTTACACCCATGGGACTTCAACAGATGAAGAATCAGACCCTTTCATTTCTTCTTCAGTTAAATGGCCCAGATTCAGTGGTGTCTTACATGACTGATATGTGAAAAACAGACATTTGTCATCCCCAAGTATGTCATTTACAAGATTTACAGCTGTATAAAAACAGTGATTACTCAGTATTTGATTTCAGTGATGCTGTAAGTCCTTACAGTTGATACTCTTCCACCACAATAAAAATTGAAAGAGTTCTTAAAATGCTTGCTCTACCTCATTTTTGGAAAGCAATGGAGTTTTTGGACAATTTTGGTAGGAATAAACAAGTTGACCATTAATTAGAGACAACTGTTGTCATTGTAAGGAAACCCACTTATTCGGGTGGCACTTAGGAATATTTATACTGGAGACAAATAGATGGGCTTTTAAAAACATTTGCTCCTGTAAATTGGAAGAACCACGGCTGGATGGAGGTTTCTGTATGACTCACCTGATTTTGCCAGATCAATGTGCGTTAGTAGTATATTACAGTGGCCAAGCTGAACAGAAAAGAAAGTCTCTAGCTGAGCTATAATAGCACAGCATTTCTGCTGAAAAATCAACTAGGAAAACCATGAACAGTGCCCAGTCAGAGCATACAAGAGTAAGAATAGGCTGCCTTGACAGGATTTCTTTCATGGTTATGACACTGCTTTTTCTTACCTGGAGCAGATGGTATTCTTGAACAAGGCAGTGAAATTACTCTGGTAGATATCCTTACAATAAATAGTATTAAGTATTATTAAATGGAAGTTTCATAGTGCTATTAAAATTGTTTTAAAGATGGATAAGCAAGCAGGTCATTACACACTGACATATCAAACAAAAAGAAATGTCTAAACGTAACATCTACAAGGTCATGCAGTGCTTGAAGTTGCGTGGCAGGTAAGGAAGCGTTTTATTAGGTACAGTCCAGAGTATGTACTTGTAATCTTGAAACTTAAAGCCAACAGTGGAAATGACAAATTGTTTGAAAAAAAATCACGAGAACAGAGGCACATCATTTCCCAGCAAAATGAAGATATAAAAGGAAAATTATGTGTGCAATAAGCAAGGCAAAACCAACTGTCCAATATGTATCACTTCCCGTATATTTTTGTTTTCCTTTAGTGTTCCACATTTTTTGCTTTTGTCTGCAAAGCATGCTTCAATTAAAGGATCTTTTGCCTATATCCTATCTAAAGGACACCCTAGTAAACATTCCTTTGATGTATTGTACTCTTGGAAGAATCTCTGTTTGCATCATGTTTTCTAAGCATCGTTAAGCCATTAGATTTCAAGTTATATTTCAATATATCTCAGAGATTGAAAGAGGTAATGTAAGCATATAGGTGAGTCATGCTGGTTGAGACTGACCAGCAATGACAGGACATGTCCTAATGTCAATACTTCCTAAGGAAATGCAGGTGTATGTAAATAGAGAAGACAGACACATGGTGCTTTTTGTACTCATGATTGATGCTGAGCATTAAAAATATATGGCAACAGTTGCCACATAGTTCAAATATTTATCCCGTGGGGGAAAAAGTAGACTTGTCTCAAACTCCTGATTACCAATAAAAACTACTCACCTAAGTAAGTGTTTCTTGTAGACAGTGGACTTGAGTCCTTTTCAGCAGGAATGTGGTCATTTGAACTGTCTGCAGCTTTGAACATGGAAAGAAAACTGGTGGCATTTAAAACGAGAATAAATTCATATCCAGCATTTGTAAGATCTTGCTGATTCACTTTTTGCATCCTTACTGCCTTAAAGCAAACAGGAGAAACTTCAGCACAGGGGTAAAACCTAACACTTCTGCCCTGTTAAACAAAGCAAAGATTACCATTACTACATTGCCAAAATATTTCTCATTTGAAGTAAGGATGCTTTGTAGTTCCAGGAAGGCTTTTTTGTAATGCTGATTTTGAAGGGTATAATAAGTTATTCCAATGACAATTGGCAGCAGAGTTTGGAAAGAGTTCATCCAGAGCAACTGGGTGAAACCTGAGATTTCAGTGTTTTATAGCTTTGTTCCATTCTAGCCCATGATGTAAGAGAACAAGAGAAAAGCTAGTGGGAGGTTCAGCTGTCCCAGCCTCATGCTCTAGCATACAGGTGCTAAGCTCTGATGAGAGCAAGCCACATGCCCCTTCTGAAAGGTTAGTGCTTCTGGACACTGTTAACATACACAGCACTCATATACCTCTTCAAATTTGAGGGCAGTAAGCCTATTTTGTAGTTGCAAGCCCTTGGGTGGGGCAGGAGCCTTCCTCTTGGTGCCAGAAGTCACCAGCTTCCACCCTGCACCTTCTCCAGAGGTTTCACTTACCTTAATGCTAGGGGAAGCACACTACCTGCCTCTGTATTGCAGATGGGGTTCAGGGCTCTTCAAGCTGCTGCATTTCAGAGAAGATCCTGGCTATCTCCCTTTCCTCTTCTCTGATGCTGTTCTCCTGCAACTCCTCCACTTGGCAGCACATCTCCTGCAGGACAGAGAGCTGTCCTCCTGCCCTCAGAGAGAGGCCCCAGACACTCCCTGCAGCCTGGGACACTTGCAGGGCTGCATCTACCATCTGAAACTCACTCTGTGCTGAAATCTCTGCCTTGGCATAGACAGCTGCTAGGGAGACTGCTCTGTGGCATGCCACCACCATGTCTGAGACTGCTACAGCAGAACACATTCACCTGAGCCCTTCTTCTTTATACCCTTCTTTATAAACTGTTCTATCTGCTGGCTGTGCTGTGGGAACTGCACTCTTTTGTAGTCCTCACCCAAGCACCCACTAAAAGGATTCTTGACCCTCCCTAACTCGGGGCAGCTGTAGCAAAGGCTCTGGGCACCTGGGCCAAGGGCAGCTGATCATGCTTGTTAGAAGCTGCTAGAGCAGCTCCCCTTACCTCGTCCTTACCTGGTAGCAGCAGGTCCCCTCGAGTTTCTTAAAGGGTTCCCAAGCATTTCCTGAGGATTTTGGACCTTGTCACCAGAAGGTCAAGAAGCTCCCAAAGCCAAACCCAGAGACTGCTGCATCTGTTGGCTGCCTCTGTTAGCTATGCTCTCACACTATCCAGTTCATAATATTCTGAATTAAGCTTCTTTTTAAACCGTATACGGGACAGTGGATCAGTAAAATGACGTGATTTATAAAACATGAAAAATGTTTGGGAGTGGTTTTTCGCAGCAGGTCCATCCCAGTCTGTAGCTGTCTCTCACCCCAGCCAGGTCTGGATGTTGCAGAAGATTATGAAATACTTGCACTTCTTCCATTTCAACTTTAAAATGCCACTTCAGATGCTGAAGCTGGAAGATTAAACCTTGAATCACTACCATGATTTAAGGCACCAGTGGATATTTGGGTAAACCATGCCCCTGTCCAGTTTCTAATCCCACTAAATTCTTGATCTCCACACTGTGTTATGGCAATGAATTCAAGACACTGTTTCTACAGAAGAACACATTTCCTAGGACTCATTACGCTTACACCTGTTATCATGCAAGGATCTCTTCTCTGCTACTGGAAATGCAAAATCTAGGTGTTATATTGACCCTTCTACTTTATTTAATACAGGCCTTAAAATGAAAATGATGCTCAATCCCACAGGCCTTGAACAAAGCCCTGCTTTTGTGGATCAATATGATGAGTCTCATTAAAAAAAAACCCCAGACCCTTAGTTAGCTCAACAACGTAGCTCACTTATGCTGTTATTCTGACTCAACAAGTATGAAAGGTGCTACTTCTTATTTTACCAATATCAGGCATGAGCAAATATGGTTTATACTGTGATAGTCAAACCAGCTGTAAAAATTAATAGGTACTTCTGCTCAAGTTCACTACTCTGTTCCACTCCAGCTGGAATGAAACTCATAAAACTTAAAATGCAGTTGAGGGAAGGCTTTCACACCTTTATTGCTTGATGTTGTTTCATGAATCATTATGCTGCTATTTCAGCCAATCTGACAACCATCAGGGCATGACACAGAATTATTATTCAAACAGGAAATTTCAGGTCCAGCACTTGGTTTCCTGTTGACGTGATTCACATGATGCAGGGGTTTTTTTTTGCGTTTTGCATATTTACCAGTAGAATACCGATAACGAAAATCAATCAGTGGCTGATAGTCAATGCTAAGATCCCTGTGATGCTACAAAGATAGTAGCTTTTGAACAGATAACAGGTTTCTGGAGGCGGGGGGCAAGGAGACTCAAAGGCGCAAAAAATTGAGAAGTTTGGCAGACTGCAGCAATGCTTCTGGCACTGGGTAAAGCTACATTGCATTTGTCAACTCATATTTTAGGGTTCTCCTTATTTGCCTACAACTAGCAACTACACTACATGTTACTTTGTCTAACGTCTTCACATCAAGACACTGTTTAATGATTGAAGCAGCACTGGGGAAAGAAGCATCAGAAGACATTAGAAGATTATGCATCACACCAATTTAATGTATTACAGAGCAAATCAATTGTGATGGATGGAACTTCAAATAATAAACTGATTACAGAGGGACAAACCCAAGAAGCAATGAGGGAATTCTACAAGGTGGAAAACCAGCAGATTAGATCTGAAATTAATCTTAACTAGATAATCAGTTTTGTGTTCTGGATTTGCATGCACAAATATGACTGACAAAAATGTATGTCACCCCAAGGGCTACCATAGGAATCAGGGATAGAAACCCTCTCTTCCTTGGTGAACATCAATGTTGCCATTCATTTCCAAAGGGCTTGCACATACCAAGACTAAATTTGGCTTTATAGCTTTTCCATTCTCAAGGAGTATAACATTTCTGTTATACTCCGTGGGTTTTGGCCATTTCAGAGGGTTATGATGAACTCTTTGCAGGGGGACGGTCTAAGTCCTCTATCCTGCAGACACTTAAGGATGTCCTTGTGTTTAAGGCTATGAATAGTCACACTGACTCCTCTGGGATTTCTGGGATACTGAAAGTCAAGCACACATCAAAGTGTCTGCAGGATTGCTGCCTAGGGAATGAGACACAAAAGGCTCTAGAAAAATATTCCTTAATGAGACCCTATTAAAAAGAACACAAATGTTATTAAACTTTGGTTAGTTTGTTACTGATCAAGAAGTACACTGACTATAGCAGTGTGTATTTTCCACTGTAATTTTTATTATTTGGATACATGCTATTATGTATGCATATAGAGATGTTATCTACACTAATATCTTTCAGATATTTTACTTTGAATGTCATAAGCACATAAAATCAGTTAATTCCTTCCATGTTATGAATGCAGAATACTGATTGTGGAGCTAGTAGTAATATGCATTCAGAGTATACACTGTACTGACTCTGAAGGATCCACAATTGAATGCTGAATAATTTACAAAATTCGACAAAATGCAAATAAGGTGACTGACATGATATCAGAATGCTGAATTCCCAGAGGAATACAAAGGAGGTATTAGTATTTTGTTCCTCTTGTAGAGAAATTACTTGTGAGACTACAATTTCATTCATTTCAATTTTTATTAAAAACCCTTTCATTACTCTGACCCATTGCATACGACAGCTGCATTGCAAAATTAACACTAATTTGCAAGTGCAGCTGGGCTCCCTTGACAGTGAGACAAAGCACAAAACATTGTTAAGAGAGAAATTAGGGGTTGAGTTACATATATACTTAATTTTATAGTACATATGTTTCAGAATATTTTATTATAAATATACCCCAGTGTTATCAGTGCAAATTTTGCACCTATGAAAACTGCAGTTCCCTGCTTCTGACTTCCAATGACCAGATCTCTGCAGATCGGTTTGGGCCAGGTGTACCTTGCACTACTATTTAATCTTAGGCAGCTGATCCCTCCCTGTTTGCTCCTTCTGGGTTACAAACTGCCATGCAGAGATGTGGAGTTTGAGTTTAGGGAACTGAAAGATTGGTTTTCCCTTGCTGGAGGCAGTGGCAGTTTTGTGAGGGAAAGCTATTCTTGCAGATTACTGCAATGCCAAACAGCAGCACATCCTGCCTGTTTTGCAATAGTTAGCATAGCGCATCAAGTCAGGCCCAGATTCAGACGGATACTTGCTCGTAAGCATGTGTTTATCCAAAGGCATTGCTTGAAGTTTAAGATTTTCTTTGATGGACTAGGGCATTAAGAAGACTGTTGGAGCTCTGAGAGGTTTTCTTCTGCTATATGTTACTAAAACGTAATAACTTAGCCAGCAGTTTAGATTTTGAAATGTCTAATATATATAAAACTTCTAAGTTCTAAAATATTTAAGTTCCAATGTATATCCAATTTAGCTTTGGAAAGTTCTAGTATAGCAACTTTCAACCTGAAAGCTTTAAAAAGTACTTGTTATTTACAAATTATCTAAAATGCACATGCAAAAAGACACTGATGGAATCTAGCACAAACAGTACAGTCAGGATTCAGACCCCAGCTGTTGAAGGTTTCTTGCTGGTCAGACATTTATTTAGACATGGCCACATCAGGTTTTATGTGACCATTTCCAGAGCTCAGATCCTGCTCAGGGATTGAGACTGTGCCATGTCTAGGTTATAATTACCCAGATTTCTAACCTTCCCTGTCCTTCCCTCCTCTGGCCTGTGACTGTCAGTTGTAGTTTGAGATGTTCAACATTTCTAATGTCTCTTCTCAGGCACTGCTGGCAGCCTCCAGCAGTGACCTCTCATCCTGCATTTTCCGTGTTTCACTGTAACCTTTTCTATTGGCAAAATCTCTTCTTGCCCCTTTAGCTCTCATGTCACACATGTACCAAGCTGGTGATCCAAGCCCAGTTCTTTATAAGCCTGTCCTGTGTTTTTTGGAGGTGGTCGAAACATGCTGACAAAATACAGTGTGAGGAAGACTTCTGCCTTACCTCTTCAGTGGCACATGGAGCATTGCAGGCTCCCACATTGTCAAGGTAGTCTCTCTTATGTCACCTCTGTCTACTGGGGTCTAATAAAATAACACCTTTTGCACTTCAAAAGCTCTAGTTTATTGTAGGATGTTGAAGCCTTCACAGCATCTTATAGGTTGTTATACAATGTGATCTGTTTGCACCCACTTTGTGGCAGCGTTCGTCTGCAAGCAAGCCTTCTTGCCATACCCGGCAGCATGACACCATGTCCAAGACCTGAAACAATTCATTTCAGAACTGGTCTGGATACGCACCAAAGCACTGTCTCCTGACATGCACAGAGAAACCACAGCCCTTTTCAAGAAATGAGAAGAATACAGACAGCAAACTCTGTGGCAGTATCACTGGTGTGCTCACAAGATACTTGATGTTCAATGTATGCTAGATTAAAAAAACCTGCCTTGGTCATCACATCCTTCCATGGGTATTAATTTTAAATAAAACCAGAATTAATTGGAAATTTTGGCTCTTGGTAAAATCAAGTATTCCTTTGCATTAAACTCTGCCTCACAGAGAGAGGGGTAGTCTCTCCATTATTTGTCTAATAAAACATATTATTTTTCTAATAAAAGGGAATGTTAAGATTTATCTATCAGTGGCTTGCTAAACATCTCATTCATTTTAGTTTGCATAGTGAAGCTTTGGGATGAGGGTGCTGATATTTTTGAATACCTGCCAGTCCCCAGGGAAGCTGGAAAAGGTTAAAAATTTATTGCAAGCACTCTGAATACACTAATGTCTTGCAGACAGAGCTGGCATTGATCCTTTCCCCTCTCCTGCTAAATCTTCAGCAGATGAGAGTAGCTATTTGCTTTCCATTGTGCAAGCAGAGCTCCTTGAAGAGAAATAAAATCTTTCTAACTTGGAACATACTGCTTGGAGCAGAGTTGGATTTCTGTTACACAACAACTGATTATTTCCATCCTGGCAATATCTGGGGCAAAGAAATTGTGTCTTCAAGAGCATCAGCTCTAGGTGAGCAGAAAAAGAACTGACAACAGGGAGATGTCAGCAGAAGCATGCAAGGCATTTATTTATCTGGGCACAGGCATAGCTGGAGTAGCAGCAAAAAAGCATGCTTTTATTTTTTTTAATTAGGAAAAAAAGGTGGAAAGTGTTCAGCAAGGAAGCAGTTTAATTTATATGAATACAAGGAATAACTCAGTATGAAGACAGGAATTTTACTGTGATGGTGAAGATAAGTGAGGAACGGTGTCATATATTCCAAAGTATTTCTGGTGCTTCTTTTGGTAGAACACTTACTGAAAAAAATTGGGTCAACTCCATTTCAGGATTAGACAAATGTTTCTTACAAGCGTATGGCACACCTCAGCTCTAACTTGTGAAACACTAGATTAAAATGGTACATACTATTATCAATATAGCTTTGTCAAGATGCTACCAAATCTCTTGCACTGTGGTATCTGCCATTTAAAAAGATAGGGTAGTTCCATTTAGTTCCACATTTGACCCTCAGAGATATATACTCTGAACTCTTGTGAAAATTAATGGAAAGAGAACACAAAATCTGGCTTTAGAGCATCCCCCTTCATGTACTCTGCTTCTGAAGCATTTCTGTATTGCTTTGATTTACAGAAGTATGTGCTACAGTGGCACCTGAAGGTCCCGCCTGCTCTCGGGAGCCCTTTGAGCTGGGTATCATTCAGGCTTGCAACGCTCTGTGAAGTCCTCGTCCAGTTTGTTGCCCTCTTTAGGCAGCAGGGAGGGAGCCAGAAAGTTGAAAGATGCCCTGTGATATTCTCCACTTCAATATAAACAAACTTCATTAAGACATAAACAGGTTTGAGCTAAATTGTATATGAATTTACATGATAACTATAGACTTCTAAGCAAATTCCTTTTGAAAGGATTTGGCTGGCTAGATTCCAGCAGCATCCTTTTATGAGAAGATCGGGTAGAAATGCAAAGTAAGACTAGTGTAGCACAACCTACAAAGATGGCAGATAATTTAATAGGACCTGAAGAGGTGCATCAGCCGGAGTCACTTGCCGTGTGCCCCGGTCCCAAGAGTGCTGGTGTCTTCATACGGCTGCTCATTCTTCTGGGCAGCTAATAAAAGCCGGTGACTTGCTGTTAGTATACAGTTACCCCAATTTTGCACAGGAAAGGTCTGACTTGTTATCAGATACAGACCTGATGTTGTCATTAGCCTTTTATGCATTAATCACAAGTCCTATTTTATGTGACTATTTTAAGGGGAACATATTCACTATCAGCTACATACCTGATGCATTCAATAAATGCACATACAAGCAGTAAAGCTCTATTTTTGCCCTGCATACCACAGTGCAGAAAGCAGCTGTGTAAGGAAGGCAGAGTGCAAGAAAATGGATGGCGTTTGCATGAATCCTGTAATCCAGAAACCTTAGAAAGAAAATCCGAATGGGAGCGGTAGGCTGACTGGGCTGCCCTAGGACTGTCTGGTTGTGGCTGTGGCCGGGAGTTACCTTCCTGACTCATCACCACTTCACTTGCATAGGACTTGTTTGTGAAACATCTCTGCACATAAAGCAGAGCTCTCTCACTTACATTTCTTCCTGAAAGAACAATAATCCTTGCGGTAAAGGTTGCGTAACCGAACATCTGAACACATAAAAAAGTGCTCTCAAATCATATGGGAAATTCAGGAATTTTTTTCTTTCTGGTACTCCTTTTTCCTATGAAAAGAGTCTCTTTCTTTACAGGTAGGTTTCTGGTTACCTTCAAACATTCTACCAGGTCTTCTCTGCCTCTCACTGATCGCCACATCCCAAAACTTTCACCATTTGTACTAACAGATGTGATGGTGAGGTTGGGAACTGACTCGCAGACTGCTTTTCACTTCAATTGCTTTTTAAACCAAGAGCAACTAAAGCACTAGAAAACCCTGGATAAGAGACAGCTCTGCTGTGTTTAGAAAAGGATTATTGTGGTTCAATTTAAACTGCTCTCTTAATCAAATTGACATAAGCTTGCTTGATATCTATTTAAGTTTCCATATTATTTTTTCTCTTGTTTAATTAAATCCATTTTGAATTATGCTTTAAGGCAAACCTGCACAATTCTGTATGTATACAAGCTCTCAGATGGTGTTACCAAGATCCCATTTGGAAATTGTACAGCTCATTAGCTTTGCTGGCTCCCAGACAGTTCAGACCAGTTTGAATTTCCTGCCAATTCAATGGTATTATTTAGTTTGTATTTAAAAGCTCGTGTTTCCTTTTGACCCATGATGGTCAGCAAGCGCAAGCACTGAAGGGCCTGGTCTTTCATCAGCGTCTGCAAGAGGAGAAGAGCTCTGAGACTTTGGATGAGTGCAGTGCATTGCCTTTTGCTTCCTTTTACTGCTGTTTTACGGAACAGAAGGAAGAGACAATGTGAGCTTTTGTACAAAAGTGAGGTGACCTTTCCAAGTTACATGTGGGATCTGCTGCTGTTTCTATAGAGACCAAATGCATTAACCTGAGTCAAGTGGGAATGCCTGAGGCTCATTGAAAAGGATATCGTTTCTCAGAGAAAGCTGGAAGATTTAAGTAAAAGGGTTGATTCATGTGTTTTACTTTTTAAACAAAGGGAAGCTGCATTTAAACTTCTTCAATTGGATGTCTGAGCAAAGACAAACTTTTTGTGTCTGGTTTTGTCTTCCAATTTCCAGCTTGCATCAGCCTTACCAAAAACCTGTCCTACTTCACTGCCCGAAAAGCTGCTCTGGCTGAATAAGACTCTACAAGAATTGGTTTTGGACCAGTGAAAGATGCTTCTTGTTTGGTCAAAGAGCCTGCAAAAATACTTCAAGATGCTGTTTAGTTTGTGCATCCTGCATCCATGAACTCATAAACTGAAATCAACTCTCCACCCAAGGCAGGTCCTAAGACCTAACTCATTCCCTTCAGACCTAGACCCATTTTGTTTCAATACTCAGAACTAGTGCATAGAATAAAGTACTTTTGACTACACGCAAGAAAGATTAAAAAAAATTAAGTTGCATTCCTTTTCAGGAAGCTGACAAGAAAAGAGAATAATGATAAATTTCTATATTAACTAATAAAATAAACTATTTTCACCGATTTAAGGTGCTAGGCCTATTTAACTTGTGGGTGGGTGGACATGAATCATGTCACAAGTACTGCTTGCTGTCCTCTGTCTAGACATATACTGTCTGATCACAGAAGGAAATTCAGCTTCTGCCTATGTGACCAGGGAGTTCAGTTTTTTTGGTAGTGGAACAGAGGGTAAAGCTAGGATTCTCTCCAAATCCAGATTTCTACTTAGTCCAACAGGGGTTACCATTTCAGTGTTTTCCCCTCTGCATATTTGGGAGTCTGAAAACAGGTTTTTTTGTTCAATGATTTTTCTCTTTTCATCCCTTATGCATGCATTCATATGCACACCCCTGGCTTTGGGAAGAGGGGTATGCCTGCTGGGCTGTAGAAGTTAAAAAAAATAAAATAACAGTGAATACCAGCTCATTTAAAAAAAAAAGAAAAAAACATAGTTACAAAATGCCACAATTTAAAGGCTGATTTAAAGTCTAATTTGACAAATGTTGCATAGGAGAGAACCATTTAACTTACAAATAGGAAAAATTGTAATTATCATCCATGAAAAAGAAGTGTGTTGAACCTTTGACTACTTTAAAGAAAGTATTATTCAAAAAGGCAGCCAAAGCATAAACAGTTCTTCATCTTTTACCTAGCTCAGCTGGCTTTTAGATCAAACAAGTTGGATCAAAGTTTGTTATTACAAAGTCTCCTTTAGATGCAAGAATCCCAAAATACTTTATAAAATGGCCCTTTGAGAAATAGAATATCTATCAGGTAATAAGTTAGAAATGCAGAATTTAGCAGAATAAAGAGACATGCTGGGTATCGGCAATGAAATAATTGGTTTTGTCATCTCAAATACAAAATTAAATATTTCTAAATGGCTTTCATTTTCCATTCTGCTCACCGATCACATAACACATATAAAATGGTGCCGTAAGGGCCTGAACACTCTATTGATCTTAATAGTTTTGATGACACTTCTCACTGCTGCATGTTAGCGCTCCTGGAATGCTTAATGGTCAATTTTCGGATGTCCTTTGAGCAATCATCTAATTGTAGAACCCAAGGGTGAAGGTTGTGTCTCAAATACAACTCACTTAAAGTATCTTGCTCTTCCTGTTTGCTGGCTTGCTGCAGCTCAGAAGCAGAGACTGTCCACTGCCTATACCTGGTGCTCTGGTTGTAATAGGTCATGGAGCGAGAGCATGCAGAGAGGAGGAGAGCACTGACGAGGAGCAGAGAAGCTTTCTAAATTGCAGCTGTTCTGATCCGGCGCTCCATGGGTACATGTTCTTTGTTTGATAAGGGTTAAGCTTTTTATTAAAGACATTCATGTGGGTTCATGTGGGTGCTTTGTGTGCCTGCACAATACGATACCTCCAGATAAATAAAAGAGCATTAGTTTTGAACACAATCCTGGTTTATCCAGTGCAATAGCACATGCATATGAATAGGCTGGAAATATTGACATAGAGTAACAGAAAAGGTTAAGTCAATGTTTGCTCAATGCTGCAATCCAGAAGTCATTTTTAGTGCAGCAAATTCTGAGATTCCTGAGCAGGAAGTAAACAAAAAGGTCAAAGCAATTAACAGATAAGTTAGGTGAGCTCAGTGCATGCACAAACAGGCACAGCAAACCACGACGTTTATTCCAGTCTGCTGGTCAGCCTGAACACATTGGCAATGTCTTATTGCCTATGGTTTTGCAGTTGCATGTTTTCCTCCCTTGCAGGGGGCATTAAGTCCATCCTTACTTAGGGATGTGTGACAGCCAGCAAGGGCATCAAGGCCCTGCTGGGGAGCAAGGAATACAGGGATGTACATTTGTGGGGTTGTGTTTTACCAAAATAGAGAGCTGCTCCTGTTCATATTGGCAATGAATATATTGACTTCTATAGGAGCAGGACTGGGAGCTGAAGGAGTCATCAATCTTGTTAGAGAGTATTGAGCAGAAGTATAATAGATGCTCAGTCTGGTCTGTATATTTTTCATTTGCAATAGCAATGTATCACTGGATAACATAGGTTTATAGGAATTGACCTGACAGCCAGAATCTGTGAGTAAGGACAAGTAATGCAGTTCAGGAAGATGGGATCAAGCAGGCAGGAAAGTAGCAGGTCTTCAAGTTTTCCTGGCTAGCAGCAAGCAGAGCCAGTTACCTGGCCAAACCCCAATCTGTCTTACTGCTGCAATTACACCATCTGTACCACCTCATGCTGGGCAGCAGTGAAGCAGTTAATGTGACTTTTGTGAGAGGTATGAGCTCCTTGCAAGCCTAGGTAAGTAAGTCAATATTACAAAGCAAACTTTATCAAGAACCTCAGGCTCTCCGGCAGAGAACCTTCATTAAAGCAGCAAGTAAAGCAGTACACTTATTTCCCAGGTGTCAACAACTTACACTTTAAACTTTCAAAAATGAAATTTATTCCCTGAATTCCAAAAGACATTCTACATAGTAGTGCCCTTTTGGGATTATAAAATCAAAATCTCTGACATTTTCCTGAAATTTCTGTGATGAGAAGGAAGGCATAGGGATCATGATGTCAGCAACATCTGAAGGACACTAGAGTGCCACACAGTGGAAGAGCTCTCTTTTTGAATATCTGAGCCACCCTTGGCTGAGATGGGGTACCTGCAGGAAGAAATCAACATTCCAGCAAAGTCTGGAAGTATAGATGGCTTCCAGTTGGAAACAGAACTAAAGAAGTAGCTTCTTTTCTTTATTTTCTTGTCAGATGGGACAAGAAATAATGTGCTTAAACTGTAGGAAGATTCAGGTCAGGTACTAGCAAAATAAACTTTCTAGCAGCAACACACTGAAGCACTGGAGTACGTTCACTTGGAAGCTCTTGGGATCTTCTTTGCTGGAGGTATTGAAGTCCTAGACCAATTTGGTGACCTAAATATAGCTGACATTATCTTGTGAGGAGGCCAGACCAGCCTGCTTCTTGAAGTCCCTTCAACACTGATTCTTTTGCTCAGGGTCAAGAAAACTACCATGGACCAGACCAGTTCCAAGACTTCAGAGGAACTTCAAAGAAGATGCAGGAGGGACGATGCTTACCCTGGCAGAGCAGTCTGCCCAATCGCATGCTTTACTTGTGCCACAGAGACGGCACTCAAAACCTTCCAGTGTGCTTTTTTTCTCCTTGTGTATGATTTCTGTGATGGTAAATAATATTGCAGAGGTTTTTACACAGTTTGTCAACTACTTTCTTAGCCACAAAACACAACAGCATGAGGCACCACTTGTCTGAGGGTAGAAATTTTTAAAATTGAAAATAAATTTCCAAGTTGAGGCTCATAGAAGTCAAAGGGGAACTGCAGACCAAAACAAACACACAAAATCAATATTAATGTCTCCCTATATAAATGATTCCTATAGAAAGCAACTTTTCTCATGCCACATATTTGAGATGCTCAGGTAGATCTTAGAAATATTCCTCAGAACACTGAAAGTAATACACAACATGTACAAAGTTGTACTGTTTTCCCTGACATCAGCTGCATTTGAGATTTTGGGAACAGCTTGTATTACCTCATTCATCAATCTCTTGTTCTGTTCTGTTCCCACATTGTTCTAACTAGAAGTATAAGAAATGTTCCTATTTTATTTAATCATTTACGTGTAACAGTTATCAGACCACAAGGAGGGCAAGTGGAGGGCAAGTGCTAAAGCAGTACTTATTGGGTACGTGTGAGTCTATGAAATAGATCACCTGGAGATAAACCAAAATATTGGATACGAAAAGCTTTTCTTTTTGTAGTTCTTCAAGAAATATTTAGACTTAAGAAACTAAATGTGTTAGACATTTCATAAAGAGCTAGCTCTGTGCTCAGACTACTGAACTGACAGGCTAAGATGAAAAGGAGAATTAATTAGAATTAGTCTCAGTAGGAATAGGGGAACTGTTGGATCGAATTCTTGCAGGAGAAAGGAAGAGGCTGTTTCATTACCTAAAAAAAAGGAAGAGCAAACATTTTTTCATCTTGAAATCAACTGATCCAAAGCAATTTGCACCTGACCAGCTGAGGAGTATTTATTTAACAGCCTGCAATGTAATGTAGAAACACCTAAGCTAACTCGAGTCAAGCTGGGTAAAAGAAAGCAGTGTAAATTAGCTGGAATAGACTTCCATTCTGACATGATTAGACTGCTTTCAGTGCTTAAGATACTGTTTTAAGCTGCCTCAAACCTTTACACACTGCACTAGCACAGACTTCTTGGTTCTGCTCTTTTGATGCAGGAAGTTGTACTGTGGTTGAACGGAGAAGGTGGAAAATAACTGAATTTTAAGTTGATCTGAAAAGTCTTTTTTTCTTTTTCTACTCCCCAGAAAAGTGTTTTGTGTTCAAAAACCTTATATTTGACTTCTAATTTTATGTTTTCTATAAAGTTTCAGTTTTTTCTCACTATTTTACATGTCGAAGTAAAACATTCTTCTGAAGCAAAAAAAAAGGATGTTTTGAAAAATTTAATGAGGGGAGGGACTTGCTAAAACAATTTGAGATTGGTGGGAATTTGCACATACTTTTGATTGATCTAATTTTTTGGTAGTTAACGTTTTAGTTCAAAATTATTTGCTCTGTGTATTTAACTAACCCCCCCGCCCCCCTTAGTTATCCATGTGCATCTGCTTTCCTGTATCATAGCGCAGTCTTAATATCAAAATGGAATTTGGCCATCATGTGGTCCTGCCAACAGACTTCTGACCAATGAGCATGAGAAAATTACGCATCCCTGCCTTGCTCTTTTCCCACTGCAGTGTGCTCAGGGAATGTCATGAGTGACTGCAGACTGCAAGACATGCATCCACTTAAAAGATTAACATCCTAAGCAGACATACAACAAAATGTAATCTCCCTCTGCACTACCAAAGACGTCTTTCATGTCCTACAGTATCTAAGAAATATCCAGTTCATCCATTCTCTTTCTGAGAGCGGGGGGGAGGGGGAGAAGAAAAAAAAGAAATCAACATCTTGGAAAGTCTTATGACTTATGCTAGATAGAGGAGCAAATTTGGATAATAGGGCCCATGTGACACAAGCTGACAGTATATGTTCTACCTAAAGAAGAAGAAACAGCTATGGGATTCAGGAAAGGTGAAGATTGGTGCCTTAGAGCAGTGTCTTCAGTTCAGCAACCACTGAAAAGGCTATAACTAAACACCTGAAATATCCCTTCTGGGGTAAAATATACTACTAAATCCTATCTCAAGCAGTGCTTTCCAACGTGAAGATTTAGAAGGCAGAATAGATTGTTTAATTAATTAGAAAATAGGCATTATCCCTAGGAGTCATTGTATTTTCATCCCCCTTCTTAAAACTACTTCGCGTTCCCCATACTTAAAGGACAATTTAATCTAATCAAGATAGCTTTTTATGTCTCAAGTTACATATTTGCTCTGAGTGCCATTTAATGTGCTCCAAAGAGCCAAGATACCCCTCTGAAGCTGTCTATTGGGCAAAAATGTATGTTGCCACATGCAGTTTCAGAAGTGTAGGCAAGGATTTTCAAAGGTAATTAAAGGGAAAGAGCTCAAGAGCAAGCACCTCTGGTCATATCACAATTACCCTGGGGATGTTTACAGTGCCTTAACAAAGTAGAGAGGAACATAAGAAAACCTGATCAAGGAGAATAAAGTCATCAGTCTTTTAAAAACAACTCAAACTGCTTTCAGGAAATGTGCAATGATAAAAGAAGCGCACCAAGTTTGGTTAACAGAATACCCAGGTATTCCTTGCAGATAACTTGTGCTTACTGTAAGAAACTGCTCCTTCCTTCTCATACTAGCTAGGTGTCAAATGACTGAAAGAAACGAGCCAAGGGACTATGGCTGAAACAAATCAATGAGCAATACTTGTCCCAGAGCGAGGCACACAGTGCCACGTGAGGGCACAGGCTGCATTAAAATATTTGCCAGTGTTTTAGACTGGCAATTATCACCTCAGTCTTTTGTAGGCCTCTGATGTATAATGTCATATTCACACACAAATACCTTCTCTCTCACTTCTGCATTTGCCATTTTAACCACATCTCTCTAATCGAGCTCTTTTGATGGGGATTATCAAACTATTTTAACATGGCAGCTATGGTAGTTCACCTGGAAGAGATGAGGGTCAGTGGGGTCAGAGAAGCAGCCAGACAAGTTAATTATCCTCTGAATATGAAAATGACAGGGAGGGAAGCAGTCTATTCTGTGCAGATAAAGACTTTTCACGAGAATAGCTGATTGAGCTCCATACAGCTTGTTCACTACAGAAAGTGAATAGTAAAAGGATTTGGGGAGGGGGCAAAGGCACATGCTGTACTGCTGACAGCAGTCAGAACTGGATAATTACATCTTACCAGAAATAAGTACCCCAAAGAGAAAGAAATTTGTTACGTATAGATATCCCTGGAGGTGAACACTCCATGTGTTTTTTCCCTTAACATGCCTAGCAGGCTCCAGAGGAAGCTTTCAGGACTCCGCTTTTATTGAGTGAAGATCCTCTTTTTCCCACTCCCAGGCTCACTTATTTGCACCACAACTTCAGTGGCAACAGATGAGCTCAGCAACAGCATCGCCAAAGTCACCACAAGTGTTTCATGAGTATGGCTTAAACGGAGAGGGAAAAGACAGGACTGCCGAATCGGAGCTCAGACTTCACTGCCTGTTGGCCCAGGTGTAACAGGTTGCAGCTTAACACAGGCCCAGTGGATTTTTTCTTAATAATATAGTGTTATCTTTAACCAGCTAACGAGAGAAGGAAAACACAGGGAGTTATGCTCTTGTAAACAGCTGATTCCACCTCTGGTGTGTCACTTGATTGCCAAACAGTCTTCCAAAGGAAGGGAAAACACCTCTAAGAAAAGTGCATTTCATCTGGAAGATTGAAAGGCTTCCCATGAAAGAGAAAATTGTATGTGTTTGATCCTAGCATTTATGTTATTGTTCTGAAAAGCACAAAAGACAGAAATGTTTAGACATTAGATTGTCAGTCTTTGGGGTAGGGCTGTATTTTCCACATATGTCTATAGTGCCTAGTGTAATGAATACCTCTGCAAGCTAAATAAGTAGTAACTACTGAGATACTTCTAATGTCTACTGAGATGCCTCACAATATGTAAACACCAAATAAAGCACTTTTTAATATCTAAAACATCACTATCAGGAGCAATTATTTGTTTCTCCACCAGTAACTCCAAGACTGGATACATAAATAGAAAATCTAGTTATATGTAATTGCTGCCTGATGTTTAAAGATTAAAAATCAGATAAAATCTCATGCAGCTTTACATTGCTGTAGTCTGCATACACCCACTATACTTGTGAGCACAGAAAATCAAAACTGTTCTCCTAAGATAGAGCAATTCCCTACCTGAACAGTACTCATCTGTCTGTGTTCATGTTGAAAAATCTCTGAAAATCTCTCTGACACATATTTCCCTGCAGGCACTGAAATTTCCAAGTCACTCTGAAGTTAGTGGGTGTTAGGAACCTAAATGACTTCGGAGATCTGAGTCTTAATGTCAGGTGAATTCTTTCTACCTTCTTTAACACCAAGGTCCTTTATGCAGAAGGCTGAATACCGGTTGCCAATACTCTGTCATGACTGCTGAGAATATGGGACCTTTGAAAGGTGGCCTAAAATGAAGCTTTGCTGCACAGTACTAATATACCAAATACATTACTCATCACTGCTTCCAGGCTGCTTAAATATGTGGCTGAAGGAGGCTATTGCATGAGTCCTTCATACAGATCTGCCAGTATTCTTTAAGGATGAGGCTCAACTGTACATGATAGGGTGGATAATACATCTTTTGTTGCTATGCGGGTAAGCACAATAATCGAAACTATTTAGAGGATAATTGGTGTGCTCTATTTTAAAAGGAAATAATCTGGTTTCCAAGGGGACTAACTATGAGGCCTAAAGCCTGTAGTTTATCTCAGTGTAGGAATGGGATCATTATGGAGGAAAACAGAGCACCCATCCAACTCAATTACCCCAATTGTATTACGAATGTGAAAGAGGAAATTGTATGTATCCCAAAAGGGAAAGTTTCCCACTCTTCCCCTTCCACCCCACTTGGAACCTACCCTGGAAGCACTTGGTCTCCTGCAGACTACAACAGGGCTTTTGTGCTCAAAAAATTTGCAAGGTTTGTTCCTTGCAGATTAGCCAGCTACCTCTTAAACCCTTCTTCGTCCTACATGACCAACACGCGGGAGCTTGTCAGGCTGTATTCACCCACCCTGTAAACTGCCGCATCTATAACTCATTGCTGGTATTTTTGCAATCAACAAAAATGTAGTCAGAAAAAAACCTGCTTGGAAGGAGCAAAACATTTGCCAAGTGTAAGTCAACTATTATAAAATTTGGTCTCTTTTGGGAAAATCGTTAGTTGGAACTTCCGACCAAAAATGTTAGGGGTGGAGAGAGAGGAGGAACTGTTACCCACTCCAGAAGCTTTCATTCGATATTTGGATATTGCTGCGTTGCTCTCTTCTTCCAACTGGACCAACATCCCCAGACCAGCTGGTCAGCATATAGATACTGAAAATACTGCAGTGGGAAATGAAGTGCTGAGGTTCTGCTCATGAGGGAGCTGGTGCCAGGGTGGGATATTCTGCCTAACCAACAGAGCTAACCTGCCCTGCTGCTGGGCCGGTGTTTAATTTACTACTGCAACCATCAGCTCTGTTACACCGGTTTCTAGCATTTTATGGGCCAGGTCATCTGCTAGTAGAATCCATTGTAAAGCTGTGTCTTTCTCCTCAGCAAGATTTTTACCTTCTCCCTCCTTGTTAGCAGGTTTCCTTTCTTCTTCTTCAGTAATCTGGAGTCTTCAGTAACTTGGATCCTGTTTTGGTTCTGTGTGCTGACTGCATATACCTGTGAGCAGATCAAATTAATCAGATGCCATTAAAAATGAATGCATCTGAGCCTGTTTTGCTATTCTTTTTCAAATACAGTCATATATCTGGGCCCAGTAAGCTGGATTATTGAACTTTGATCAGTATGCTCTGCAAATACTTTGGCAGTCCTGTTGTGGCATCCAGAAAGCATGCTCAGAAGGCAGCACCAGTGCGTTTTAGGATGATTTATTGCAGGTAGAGAATAGCATGAAGTGTCAGACATCCATCATATTTATACTGACCTAACTGAGTAAACCAACTTACTTTTTACAGAGGGTTGTGAACGTCTGACCATGAGAAGAGAAAAAAAATATATTCCAGGCTGTTTAGTACATTATTTGGTTCTAAATTATTCAGAGCTTCTAAGTAGTGGCCTAGTAGCACAGGTTTGACATTTGGCTTTTTTTCTTCTGAAAACTTTGAGTTCGGTGCAGCCTTAATAATCTGTGCCTGCTCACTGGAAAGGAATGGTTGGACCGACTCATCGGAGTAAGTCCATAAATCAGTACGGTAGCTGGAAAAGCTCTCTGCAAATCCTATACATTACTGCAGATGGGACTGATATCCTGATGATCTACTGCCAGTGGCTCTGGTAGGTGATCAAAATGAGCATTCATCAAGAGGATCACATCTAATTTTGCATACGCTTCCACTGCAGCTTTGGTGCCATACCACCAAGGCTGGACAGCTGTTGTCTGAGCCAGCCAAGGGAGCCCTACCTTGCACTACAGTCACAGCAGTGACTTCAGTTTTCAGTCTGAAAATAGCTGGAAAAACCAAGAATCCCCTGACCCTCCTGTTCTGCAACCCTTTGCAGGTGCAGAATATTGTGAGATAGACATTATAAAGATTCTTTTTTCACTTTTTGTAGCTTGCAGTCTGAAAAACACCGATTGCGAGCTGACGAACAAGCACTGCTAGAGCAGCCCCCCCACAAGCTGTTTCATCTTCATGCTCTGCCAGTTGGGCCCAGCTCTGCAGGAACATTTAGATCCTCATCCATTATAGATTTTAGCAGGAATTAGGCATTGTGCAGCTGGGCCTCACTATACATTTGTCTGGTGCAGAGTTCTTTCATAACACAGAGTTTGTTTTAGGAGCATAGGATTCCGGAAGACCCTGCAAGCCATCAGAACGAGTTCTTTAAAATGCAGATAACAGCCATCCAACAAACCACCATGCACCGTTAGGTGAAAACTGCCTCCATTTCTCTATGTCTTCCATAGAGACGTATGGAAGAGAACAAGATCATCACAATACCTGTCTAATACAATGCTTGTTTTTAGTCAGTGTTGTCAGTGTCTCAATTCCAGGGGAAATAAACTCAAATATGAATTAGATTCCCTGGAAAAGAGTTTGCTATTAGAAAGATTTCCAATGCAGTTGTAACAGACCTCAATGGATAGCAGATTTGTTTTATTGCAGGTGAAGCATCGTTTAAGAAAAAGCAAGAGTTCTTAAACCATATAGTTCTTGACAGCACCACTTAGAATAGGAAATATCACAATGCAGCCCAACAACAGCTCAGTGAAAGTTGCCTTTTAAATGGCAACTAGTAAATGCCAGGGGCAAGGTTACAAAGCAGCTCGTTAGCAGCTCAAGTGTGCTCTAGCCACTTCTTTCTGTCTTTCGCTCTCACAACAGGAGGCAATTTTAGACTGCAGAGCACAGATGTGTCTGGCAGATACATCCTTCTTCCTGCATCTTAAATAAGTGTCTCAGAGACTGCTAGCCATTAATCTCATAAAAAACAGGTACTCAAATAGGATTAGAAAAAATGTAACAACAAAAATCACCTATGAATTGTCACTAGCTGTAAGAACCAAATGGACACCTCCTGCAGTGAAAAAACCACCGTCTGCTACTGCTATTATTACTCAGACTCCTAGAACAAAGGCCTGAGGAATAGATTTATCTATGTATTTCTAACTCACCCATTCTTTTGGGACCAAATGCCAATGCCAGGTGCATTCCCTTAAATATTTTATTTAACCATTCCAAAGTGTGTGTTTGGGTATGCTGTCATGGTGGTGAGTAATGTAGTAATTTTGCACTTTTGTGATTATTTTTGATTAGTGAGTGAAGTGAGCACAGCTGCTGGTCCCTCAGCTCCCCATGCTCAGACTGGTATCCCACAGCCAGACCCTTCCCATCTGCCAAGGCACAAGCAGGGAATTATTTCACCCAGGAGTGAGTGAACTGAACCTCACTGCTTCACAGGCAGGGATTTTCCTCCCATCTCTCCAGGTCACTTAAAATGGAGTCCAGCAGAAGCAATATGAAAATGTTACATACTACAGAGTACATAAATACTCTAAATATTCCAGTAAACAATCAGTTCAAATGTCATGGAGCCTCTGAGACAGAAAAATTATTAACTTGATCTGATGTTTTCAGAGACTGGAGCATGGGTCGGTTTTAATGAGACATTTGCACAAGGTTGCACACAAAGGCACTGCCAGAGTGGGAGCTTTCAAGTCCTGCATCTAGGACTTGGAGTTCATTATAAATTACCCCCCAACTATACTTTTTGTGCATCATACATAGTAGGTAGGCACCAGATAAACTTAAGAGAAACAAACAGTGTTTTCCAATATGACTCCTGAAAAATGGGGTTGGCCTTTGACTGAGTCTCTGCACAATGGTTAAAACAAGGGCTTGAAAATGATGAAACCCAGGCTTTATTCCTGACTCTGCCACTGACTGACTGTCTGATCCTGAGAAAGTTGTTCATTTGCTCTATGCCTTCCGTTTCCCCATCTGGGAAAGCTGATACTTTACCCGAGGTATATATGTGGAGCTCAGTTGCTTGTTGTTTACAGTGCACTTTTACATATGCATACAAAAAGCATTTTGAAAGTGGAAGTTGTAAGTGCTGACTGTAACATTTTCAATGTTTTCAATTTCTGGTGAGTATCCTCTCAAGAGTAAAATAAAACAAGATTTTTAAAGGATATTTTCTTTGCCTAGCTAGAAATGATACCTGTAAAGTAATAAAAATGTTGCAGGAAAGGTTTGGTTACACTGTTTAAAGAAAAAAAAAATTAGTTTGCCTTTTCAACTACACTATAATTTATCACTGTTACCAGAGCTGGGGAAAAGGTTTTCTCTGCACTTCATTCCTGAGAATACATTGAGTCTTTGCCAATCAGGAAAAGCCATATTTTCTTGAGCACAAATTTATTCTTCCATCTTCTTCCTGCCAAAACAACTTGTGTCCTGTTTTATGACACACAGCAGTCAAATCACATTCTAGACACAGACCTGGATCCATCCACAAGGTGAAATGTAGCATTCTTACAGCAAGACCAAGTTAACCTCTTGTGCACACTTGCTCAACACAATTCTGAATCACTGTGCCTTCTGAAAACCATCAATTTAAGAAGAAAAAAAAAAAGTTATGCTATCAAAATCTATGTTAATTCACTAACTTCTATGTAGAACTTCTCATACAGATCTTTTACCAAAACAGCCCTAGCTGGCTGTAATGCTTTACTTATGCTGCATCAAAGCTCATATGGTATTTGATATAATTTAGTTACTGCTTTCAGTGTAAGCTTCTTTCCAACTTGTTTCTTTTAAATGAACTGTTGCTTTAATGCTGTAAATATTCAGCAAACATCAATATTATGGCCAGCACAATGCGGTTCAGTATACCAGAGCCAGGTTTTCATTGATTGCTGCTTGTATGTGCCAGTTTTAAGACAGGCTTTTAATAAGCTCAAAATATGTTCATGGGATTGGTCTCAAAATGTCTCTAGTGGAATAATGAAGCTTGTAAGAGGCTGCAGAAAAAACCAACAATTTTATTCAAAGAATTCCAGCTCAGACACTCAGTCAAAACAATTGCTGGCTTAGCCTCATTAAGCAGGTCTCAGGCTGAACACCCAGACGACAAAGGCAGCTCTGAAGGGCTGCTTAGGGCTTCCCCCAGCCCTGGCACCAGGACCTTTGCAGATATTGCATTGCCACCCCGTGGGGAGACTTCAGGCTGCTCCCAAGTCCATCACCATGTTTGCTGCTCCCTGGGACTCCACTGCAACCAGGGGTTCCAGCCTACCTCCATGAACTCTCACCAGCCACATTTCATCAGCTGAACGTAGTCCACCCTGCCCACCAGCTCCTGCAACTGTCCCACATGTTAACTATAGATGGTATCTTCATCATAGGCTTTGGCTGTCCAAAAACCTGAGCTACCCCCAAAACCCTGGGCAACTACTACCCACTGATGCAGAGCTGAAAAGCCCCAGGGCAGGGGAAGCTCACCAGGCACTATGGTCTGTGGGACACCAACCTGCAGCCTGAAGGACTCAGGCAGCAGCAGAAGGCCATTGCCCGAGGGAGAGAAGGGCACACAGGTAAGGGCAGTATGAGCAACAGCAGGATAAGATACCAAATTTTGGTAGAAAGTACTAGAGCAGAATAATGTAGCACTTTAAAGGAGAAGCAGTTTGGAAGGTGGAATGCAAAGGTGAATGTGAGTGAGGGCTTTCCCCTGTCTCTCGATGTCAAACATAAAGAGCTCCTCTGTACTAGCAACCCATTATTTTTGTTATCATATTTCAGCAATTATAGCAGTTTTGCGAATGAGAATTGAATCAAGCCTGGAGCTTGCTGGGAAGAAAAAAAGGACAGAAACAGAACAAAGAAAGGCACAAGAACAAATGGAGGATAGTCTTTTCAACTGGGAGCTGTGATTGTTACAGTTTACTAGGACTTTGGAGATAGTGAATGAATCTTTAAAGCCAGTATGATGATTTGACCACATTAATGGTGCATATACTAAAGAGAAGAATCTAAGAATAATACATTTTGCCAAAATGGAAAGGAAATAACAAGACAGTAGTTATTATTTCATAGACTTACAAGTTGATTTTAAAGACTTTAGACTAAAACTAAATCTTTAAAGTTAATCTTTCCAGACCTTAAGTCAAGAAAACAGCTCAGCATTAAGACCTGGACTCAGCTAGGGAGATAAGCTACATTTTCCTTTACAACATTTTCCACACAGACCAGGATAAATAAAACAACATGTTCTGGAAACTGCTCTTGCAAAACATGAGCCCTTGTCTGAAGTTCAAATGCAAGCATATTTCCCTGCCTCACCTTCACCATCCAGCACATTTCAAGAGCAATGATTCTCACTCTAGAATCAGCACTCTGCCTTCTGTTAGCGACTCAGGCGTGTTCCCAGGGGAACATTAATTTGACCTGTGGCAAAGAGACCCTCAATGCAGTTCAAGCTGGGATAACTCAAATGGAAATGAATAGAACAAACTTCAGTCTTTCTTTTTTAAATAGAAAGGATGCAAACCCAGAAAAAACTTGCTATTTACGCAGCCTTTCTGTGACATGGTTAGGTTAATTTTAGATTCTGAAGGTGGTGCTGTTTTTACTGTTCTGTATTTTTAAAGCTCTGTCACCACACAAACATTGACTTTATCACATATCATACCATTATGTTATTTCCCCATTAAAGTTAAGAATGTGAGTTTGAGAGGGATGTGTACAAGTCCACACAGGATACAGCAGGCCCTGGAAATGAATACAGGTCTCCTGAGTCTCAATCAAATACTTTGTCATAAGATTACCTTTCATCTAGGTTAGATTTCTTGCTTTACTTGTACAGAGACACCAGCACCAGACTTGCACAGAAATAAGACAGAGTTTGAGGGACTGAGACAAGTGTCAGACCATTTTCAACAGTAGTCACTGTCCTTTTTGTCACAGGACAATTAATATGTAAGCTTGAAGGTCTGGAAGAAGACCTAGTCTGTTCCACTTTCTTCCTCTCCCACCCTTTAAAAGACAAACCATGTCCTTTAGCCTTGAATGCTCAAGGCTAAACTCCCACTTTAAGCACATACCCAGGAACAAGCTCTTGCTTCGGCTCACTCCTGCTAAAAATGAGATAACCACTTTGGAGAATGAATCAATCAATTGAATGACCTTCTCTGGGGCTCAAAATATGTAGTTAGAAATTGTTTGTTGAGGTGTTTATTTTTCTCATGCATTTGTGGCTTTGCCTGAGACTAAAACTCAGCGTCCAATATAGTTTGGAGACAGTCTTTTTCTGTGTAAAGAGAACTTGAATTTTTGAATGATTGGCAGGCTTTACAAAACTGATTGTGATTTCTCCATGATGCTGACTGCTCAGTGAGCTGTCAGACATTATGCAGCTGTAGAACAAAAAAGTAAGTGTGTTATTTGCTGGAATCAAAATATCAATTAGATCTTGTGATAAGTTAATTCATATCTTTAATGAAGAGTGATATTTTTCTTTGATGTGCAGGAAAGAAAGTGCCCCAAGTATCAAAAATGTTTGCTAAGTTTCCTGCAGAAGGCAATCATTCTTTCTCTCCTCTTTTTGAAGCATTTTGCTTAAAGGGAGGTGAAGCTTTTGAACTGAAAAATGTTCACTGATCTTAATGCCTCCTGTCAGACTATATGCATCTGCCTCCCTGAATAACATAAAATAGAAGTCAAACTGGAAAATACAAAGGTTCTTGCATGGTCTTTGTTTTATTTATTAATCTCAGAGAAAAAGAATGGGCCAAGAAAAAGGATATGAGGTCATTTCTCACTCTTAAATGGGTTTAATTTTAAAAACAAATCTGGGTTGAAGCTTAATTCCTTCTCCCACTTTCCCTGGCAACTTTCAGTGCACCTGTAGCCACTGCAACCACTTGGGTCTCAGAGCCCAAGGATGGCAGGCTATGGTTGAAACACACAGAGACAGTGAATAAATTGAAATATTTCATGATTGAAAAGGATATTGTTTAGCTTAAATGCTGGCCACACCTAACAAATAACTATGAAAAGATAGTTGTAACAAATAACTATGAAGGACTTACAGTCAAGGTGCAACTCTGGAATGCGCTCTGGTTTTCTGCTGATAGGTGTCAAAGGAATTTCATATAACATCAGGTACATTAGATTAAGTAGAATTTTGATCGCTGTATTTTCCTCATGATCAACTCAGGATCCTCAGCTGTGGATGAAAACCAAAGCCTAGAGTTAGTTTAACTGGACTGATGAAGACAAATTCCCAACTCCATATTCTGGAGATCCTTAAGTTCTGATTTAAATTCACATATCCTGATTCAGATGCATCTCAAGAACAGAGCAGGCACAGTCCACAGGCTCTGTGGAGGAGGTCTTCAGCAAGACAAATCAGTGCCCATGCAAGCAGAGAGCTTAACAAATGATGATTCCCACAAGAGGCCATTTGCTGTTCTTTCCAGCTGGCTTTCCAGCTTCTCTTTATTGTCTACTTCTTCAAGTCTGCTTAGGCAGGAAGGAGAGAATGGAGCAGCAGTCACGAGAATAACCTAGAATTCTTCAGACCTGTGTTCAGTTTGTTATTTTACTGCTCCATGAATTCGGGTAAGAAAATGGAAGAAGAAACCTACTAGGATTATTGAATTTAGTCCCAAGCAACTAGGCCATCACATGTGGAATGTTAAGGGCAAATACCATGTCCTTCAACACATAGCTTAAAACACCTTATAGCAAATGTAAGAGTACTCATAGAAAAAATTACCCAAAATAGAGTGTGCTTCAGGAAGAAGGATCAGGTCTACCCTGGTATGTATCAGAGATTAAAATTTACTTTTTTCACAGAGGTGCATCCAGAAGAACTAGCGAGACATGACAGTGAAGTCTCAGCAAAAAGAGGTAGCTGAATTAGAGAACGATGTTTACTCACCAAAAAGTTCTAGCTAAACGACCCCAGCTCTGCACTCAGTATGTCACTGAAGTAATGAAACCATCTTAGGGATGATTTTGCTTTTAAAATTTAGCTTGTGTTTGGCTAGAAGAATTGAGACACAAAACTGTTTTGTTTCTTGGCTGTTATTTAATACAACGATCTCTTTTTTTTTAAGAATTCTTAGTATTAGATTTACAACTTGGGCTTAAAACTGGAAGGGTCAAGCCAAGATGCTTTTTCTGGGACCCCAATATTCCCTACTCATTTTTCTGGAAGGGCAAGCCATTAACACAGAGCTGCTGACAGTGATTAGTAAACCATCCTTGTACAGAAGTAAAAGCATCAATTATATCAGCTGCTTTCCAGTTTTATTGTAGCACATTAAAAAATAATTTTTAAAATGCTGAAAAATAGAGCCCATGCCTAGAGCTGTTTAAATGATTCAAAACAAATGTGTCATAATTTGGCTTCCATAATCTTTTTCTTTGCCTTTTTCTCATGCACAAAAAGCTAAAGCCGTTTCCTTCTGTTTGAAGAATTTTGTCCTCTGAAATGCATTTTCCTGCAATGCAGTAGGCCTTTAATGAAGCAAATAGGATTAGGCCACTGGAAGAATAGTTTATCCTGATTTTTTAAAATTTAAATCTAATATTGTTTGAATGATGCTGGCCCTTCTTTCATTAATCCTAGTCCAAAAGATGTTCTAAATTTTCTGTCAAAGTATATTGTATAACAACAGGACAGTGATATGGGTTACTAGAATATCTCTGCTCCTTATAGCAGAATTTTTAATCAGGCCAACACTCTGTAACTCTTTCCATTGCCACCATATCAATGCATATGTTAGAGAAACAATATTTTGGGTTGTCTCTCTCCAGGAAACTCCAGTCAGGCTAAAATGGCCTCTGCATCCAGACTTAAGAGCCACGGGCAAGTCTGGGGAGGCAGCCTGCAGCACAACCACAGTGTAAAATCGGGGCATTAGAAGCCTCACAAAACAAACCAGGCCATCCAGGTAACTGCGTGGTTCTGCCAAGAAAACTGTTTCTGAACTGGAGTCTGCTTCCAGCTCAGCTATGCTGGTCAAGGTCACATCTCATCTTTTGCCTACTTATGTAAGCAGATAAAACCTGCCAAAGTAGCTCTGCTGGCCTGAGCTGGAGCAATTTGATGTGGGAGCCTGTCAGAACTGAAGGGATGAACAAAGATGTAATCTCTGTGGCAGTCAGCACGGAAATCTGCCTTTGCTATGGCCAAATTCAGTGCTGCCAATTCTTCTTCTCAACTATGCTGGCTCTGCCTTTTGAACTACTGAAATATTAAGCCAAAAATTTCCCTGTGTATCCTGTAAACAATACAGTGAAGAAACACCCACGTAACAATTTCCTTCCTGGATTCTTCTGACCCAAATCTTGCGGTAAATGAGGCTTTCGAACACACTGTGCCCTTTGGCTGATGCCAGGTCCATGGTACAATCACTCCTGATCTGCATAAGGCAGATCCTGTTCTGCAGTTCAGTGGTTGTCATGAACGTTTGTATTGCTCCCCCAGATGTTCCCAAGCTGCCACATGCAATCCTGGCTGTACTTCTCCCTTCTGCCTCCCCAAAGAGCAGCATTTGAATAGCCAAAAGATTTGCCCTACCTTTGGCAAAAACTTCAGGACTTCAACAGTCTTTTTATGGTTTTCTCTATGGAGAAAATAAGAATCACTGCAATATACCATGAAGAAGAGATAATGCAGGACTACAGTGATTGCCTCCAGCTCATCTAGCCTCCCTGCTGTGCCCTATATATCATATGGCATGCATTTTTCCTTTCTAAGGGTGAGGCATTTAACTGGATGTGTGCAGGTAGGAAACTGCACAACTGTAATACTGTCCCTCAGGGAATCATTTGGTTTAGCGGGTTAAATCCAGCTCTACTACAGCTAAATTTGGAGCTGGTTCTGAGCAGGTGTTGTTGCACTCATTTTTGAGAGGTCTTTATAGCCTAGTGGACATGAGGTGCACTCAGTGGTCTGTTTGGGGGCAGAGGGTGCAGGATGCAGTGTATGGGGTGGATTTCTCACTATTCCCATTAGCTATGGCCATGGGGATGCTAGCACATTGCATTTCCCTCCCACCCTGTGAACTCCACTCATCCCAAGTCAACCCACCCCAAGTAAGCAGTGCCAACCAGCTCACGTAGCTCTCATCATGCCAGGCATTTACTGCGCTGGTTGAATCTACTCCAGATATGTTTGTCTTTATCCTGCCTCTCTTTTTTGACCATGCCTTTTGAAAATATTGTGTCCTAAGTCAAATTTTCTGCTTAACCAGCTGCATACTGTACATGTATATTACAGTCCACCGCCCCTATAAACCAGTTTCCTGTTTTTTTCCAAGTTCACAGTCTTTGTGACTTCACTTCCCAGAGACACATAGCTCTGCCTAATCTCACTGTTCTTTCTGTCCTACTCTCAGTCCTCACCCTTGCCTCCCTTACTTCGCAGCACTTTGTCTCCACCTAGCAATCCTCTGCCTTTTCTCATGCCATTTTTATGGCCTTGATCGGCATTTGCTACTTTACCTGAGCTTTGTTTCTCATCTGATTCAGTGCTGCCCCTTCCCATGTTTGCACCTTACAATTAATCATTGGATTGTGTCTGTCTCAACACAAGACTCTCAGGTCACACAGCTCATCTTCCTACAATACTCATAGCACCTATGGTGTTATATAAATATTCCAAATGGGCACTGTATCATGTAAGCTATGTCATACAGCCTGGGCCATGGCCAGAGCACAGACGGAGATTTATATTCATGGCATCAGTCCCCTGCCTGTTCCCCTGTTTTTTGTGTATTCTTTTTCTGCAGATTCTGAGAATAACCAGTGTTCTCCTACAACCTGCATATTTTTTACTATGACTCAAAAGACAGAGGCATTTTCCTTTTCTTCCCATTTCCTCAATCTTTTGTGCATCAACAAAAAGACTGTAAGGAATACATTGCAATTAGCACTTCCTCAGATGCACTCATCTATTGAGAGCACTCAGCACTGAGCCAGTCTTCTGCAGGTGGGTAACTTAATGCCTCCTCTTACCACTTCTATTTATCTCAAGTTAATTGCCAGAAGTGGCAAGCTCTCAGCATTCTGCATTGAATTCATGATCATACAAATACTTAAGATGATGGATTGTGTGGCTGTGACAGCTACCAGTAAACCAGAGATGGAACAGGGATTCTCAGAGCCAAAAACAAGAGCACTTGAAAAAGCTGGTGCAGACAGGATGTAGAAAAAGACCTGAAGTTGATACACATTCAGCAGCAGGTGACAGAAGATCCTGTTTAGACTTCTCAGATCCATCTTAATGCAATAACGTCTTTGTTTGTAGATGCAGACATTTCTCCCTGCTCTCATTTTCACACCTAGTAGGAACAATGGCTTACACGTACAGTGAAGTACACACCACTGTCACTAGCACATTTTCAGCACTGTAGTCACTGGGAGCTGAGAATAGGACCGTGAGGTATCCACATGACAGAGCAGAGTATGACAGCTTTGTAGGCCAATTGTTTTTCAACCTGTCTCTAGAGCAGAACAGGGATGGAAACTCCCAACAGGTCTAATCATAACCCTACTGGCACTATGAACCACAATGATAGGTGCGTTCATCTTGTGCAAGACACTGTACAAACAAAAGCAATTCCACTTCCAAAGAGCCAACAGTCTGAAGCCTTCGTCCAACAGTCACATTGCCCTTGTAGTCAAATGGTTGGCCCTGCCTTGCATAAAGATATATAGTCTTGTATATTAGCAAGATGGAGCCCAGAAAATCAGGTGGTTATTACTGCTTAGTGCTCATCACTAATCTGTTAATTCCTTATAGATACTGGGGGCTGTATGTGTTGTGAGGAAAGACACAAGTGCTAGAGTAGTGCCGCTGTGACGCACCAAGTCATTGGGCTTTGCGCAAGAGCTTTAGAGGAGGTGTTGCATCTATGCATGTACTGCGTTGACTTTCTCAGCAAGCTCTTACTAACAATGTTTCTGGTGCATATACTGTTGTGAAAAGCCAGCTGGCTGCCATCTGAGAGCAGATGCCAAGTGGCTGTCAGATTGTCATCTTGAGTTTTAGTATTCAACTCGTCTTTCTGTGAATTGGCTTTTGGCCTTTTTTTCCCCAGGAAGAGTTGTGCCTGAGCCAAACAACCTCAGATTTATGAAGAAATAAAAGCACGAGTCACTATTGCTTCTGGTGAAACAATTTATAAATCAGAATTTTAGTGCTCTAAGTGGTTTTCCCACTTTTTTTTTTTTGTAATTACATAACTTTTCTCCTGCAGTTCCTAAAAGAAATTTCAGAAAAACACATAACAGCCACTTCAGACAGTTTACTCATTCAATCTGTCCATTATGTAATTAATGAGAAAAGCTGAGAGAAATATAGGTTTTCAGTTTCTGAGCTCCTGATGCTCACATTTTAAGTTTTAATAAAAAGGCTGGTTGCATATGGTCTTCAATGTAGTACTGGTCAGTCCTGGAGAAATGTCACCAGTTTATCCAAAGGTGCAAGACAAAAATAAATGAAAACTAACCGAAAAATTCTCAAAATTATACGGCAAATATCCTTGGAACAATTTTTCCATAAGTAGTGATCCAAAAGATGCAACTTCAAGTAGCCTTAAAGGATTGCTACTTTTAAGAGAAGGGCTTCACATACACTCTTTGGGAATGAAATAATTTTCAGATGTGTCATGGCAGGCAATTTAACTCACTGGTCTTGTGGGAAAATAATACTCTTAAGAGTTCAGAGACCAGAATAGAAAGAAGTCATTATTGCCATTGAAGCAAGAAAGTATCTGCTGGGAAGATACTTACATAAGTAGAAAAAGCCTTTTTTTCCCATAAAAACTACTTGCTAAAAAATATGCAAAGGCCCAGCAAAGAGATAGTTCCAAGTAACTTGCACCATCATGCAGGATTTCCACTCTGTGTTATTATTTGACCACCTGAAACCAATCATACTTGTGTTAAATCCCATTAATGCAGAAGCACTATACAGGGTGCATATTTGTTATATTATTTCTAATTCTGCTAAAAAAAGTAAAATAGTTGCTTCTTATTGAAGTTTATCCAATGACACAAATGTAAGCATTTGCTTGTTCACTACGGGACTGAAATGGCACTAGGATTCTGACTAAAACCAAAGGGCTCTCAAATATCTACCCCAAAGGATGGGAATCAAATAGTGCATGTTCTTACTGCCCCCACTAATGCATGAAATAGAGCACTAATCAACTGGTAAAGAGCACAATCAGATGCATACTTGTCTGTACATTTTTAAGAGTTACCTAGGATTAGTTTCACAGGTACACTTTAGTTCTCATGGATGTAACTGTCAGAATGAGAGTGAGACATTATTTCACATTTCCTGGCTTAGGAATAGATGAGAACCTGTTTGCTGATACTGCTACTCTCAGCTGATACTGCTACTATAAATTGTAACTTTCTCCTGTATTTTTTTTCCCAGTGGAAAGAGGATAAGGCCAAGGAAACTGAAAGGAGGGAAGATATTTCATATACACTCACAGGTTACAGAAACAGGTTTTAAGCACAAGAATCAGAGCAACGTGAAATGCACCTTGCAACACTCAATGAAAAGATCACAAGAATGTTAAAGGACTTGAAAGGTCTAATACAGAAAGATCACATTGGTCTGTGCTGCCAGCAACCATGGAACTAAGCTGGTGATAAGGAAATGCATGTATTTTTAGGTCTTTTCAAGAAGGAGAGGGCTGATGTCCTGACACAGCAAAAAACCCTGGGACATTGCCAGCACTTGGCACAGTAATCCTTTCTGTATAGCTCATGTGGTGAAAAATGCTGGCTTGGGTGAAGGACTCTTGCTGTCATTTTGGTAACAGCAGTAGGAAATTAAAATGTTAAAGTAGAGACAGCAAAAAAGAGGAAAACACAACATCCAATGCAGCAGCATGCTATTTCCTGGGTATCTGTGCTTGGGCTGGCAAAGGTTGGAGGCTCCTAAAATAGACATTGTTCAGTGTTTGTTGCTCATCCTGAAAAGCCACGTCAGAATTTTCTTGAGGTCTCTAACTAAAAATGTTCTCTCATTTGAAAGAGACAAACTGCAGAAAAATCAGGCACCTTTTCCTTTACCACCAAGCTTCTAGTAAGTTTGCATTTCCAGGAATTTGTAATAGCACCATGAAAGAAACCAAAGCATTTTAAACTACAGTTGGGATTAGAGGTATTGCTGCAGTGACACTGGAAAGCAGGTGTCTAAATTACTGTGCTCGGGGGCATGAAAAGCCAGACAGGAGGAAGCAGAAGCAGCAGGGATGTACCCCCTCCAGTACACAGCCAAGCAGGGTTTTAGGAGAAAGTAGAAGATGAGAACAAAGATGACATCAATCACTGCAATGGAAAGAAGAGATACATGGGAGAGGCAGGGCAGCCCCAAGCACACATCTCATTGGCTCTTGACAGGTCTTCATCTTAATTTTGCATCTCATTACACCTTTGGCAGGTTAATAAAATGAAAACAAGGTAATTATCAGGGCACAGAAAGGGCCAGCTGTTCCAGGAGTGGCAGCAGATCCCCATGGAGCACAGCAGAGCCCATCCCACCATCCCGGCCAGGGAGCTGGGCAGACCAGGGGGCATCAAGGGCAGCCCCGGGGATCAAGCACCTCACTGGGGGCAGGAATGGGCCAAGGCCAGGCTGGGATGTGGCCCATAGCCAGGCAGGGCAGGGCAGGGCTGTCTGGAGCTGGAGACTGGCACTGCTGCAGCATCGCTGGGGCAAGGACTGATGGCCCCGGGGTGCTGAAATGGGGTCCTGGGCTGTGGCAGGGTAAACTGGGCATGGGGAAACTAGACAGGGACATTGGGGATTGTGGTGCCCTTGGGTCTCTCACAGTTAAAGATGTACTTGTACCAAGTTGGATAGATCCACAGACATCCAGGAAAACCACAAAGTCTTGTTCAGGACAGCATCTACTGGTTTTACAGTAAAATAGGATTTCAGTCAGATGAAGCAGAAACCTTGAAAAGAGGACAAAAACACATTGGTCAAGTGTTCATTTTAAAAAGGGAATAAAATCAAGTATTGACTTCTTAAAACTTAAAAATTGTCTGGTTTTGAGAAAAATATAATTTTGTGTTTTTCTAATTTGCTTCTAATCTTCATGTGTTGTTTTTTTCCAAGTTTCTCTGGCTCGCCTTAAAATCACTGCATTTGATGGGAAGCTTCTGTCATCTGACCAGGCTTGTTGAAATGAACATTTCTCATGAAAATTTTATTTCTGTAAAAATGAGAAATGGAAAAGGGTTTTCAAATGAAAACATATTTAAAAAAATAACACAGGGGGAAAAAAATCTATTTTAAACAGCAATCTTTGAAATACCATTAGTTTTTTAAAATTCTGTTTGGTCTGCAAGGAATTGCATGGGACAGTTGAAGAGAGAAATTTCCCTGTGGTTGGTCTCCAGGAGTTACAGCAGTATTTTCATTAAACAGTGAAAGAGTACCCAAAAGACATGAAGTGCTATAAGACTGCCTTAGTCCTGGTCTGGCCAGATCTCTGAAGGTCTTACAAAGAGGGACAGGGAAAGGGACAGCCCTTTCCCACAGGGATGCTGAGCTGTGAAGGGAAGAAGGATGCTTCTGCCAGCACTGACCAAGTGGTTCTCCATGCAATGGAGGATGCCCCTAGGGCTGTGTCCATGCTCTTCACCTCACCAATGGCTCTGGCATACAGCTGGGGCCAGCTCAGGGACTTCTGCTGGGCATTTGCTTGCTTGGGTCACTTTGCCTTTGACAGCTTCCCTTGCATCACTGCCAACCGTGGCTGCTGTGGCCACCAAACCAGTTGCTTTCCCATGCCATGACACTTGGTCCTCTGCTCCTCCTGTGCTGCCAAAGGCACGCACCAACACTGCTTCACTTTGAGGAACACTACAGTCTCATGTGAGTGTGACGACTGTGCTGGCCCGACAACAAGAGGAGACGTGGGTCTCCCTGGATACCCCCCAATTAGACCCTCTCTGCCCCAGGAGGACTGGGGCACTACTCTGGCCTCTTCTGCCCCAGGGGTGTGTGTCCATGCTGCTGACCTTCCTGCCTCTCTTTACAGTCTCCACTGTGTGGTTGGAGCCAGCCAGTCCCAGCACCACCAGCCAGGCAGCATCATGGCACAGCTCCTTGGGTCCTGAGAAGAGCGGCTGGTCAGGCCAGGCTGGGACAGGAAATCCCTGGCAGGTCTCTGCACTGGACAGACACAAGACCAACACCAGGGCTGACTGGAGACAAGGTCACTGGCCAAACTTCTGGACACTGGCACAACAAAGCATTCGACTAGTTGTCACAAGAGCTCCACAGATGGGTATTTCAAACAGTCCTGAAGATTCCCCATGGTATCTCCTGCTTTGCCTAGACTGATCCATAGGCACAATCTGTGTGCATTGTCATGTTGATTAGCACCCTGGGTGGGGGAGCTGGCCATTCAGAAACTCTTTCAGGTGGTTCCTGCTGCAAAACTCGTGAAACTGTGCATAGATCAGATGTCTGCAAATAGTCAGTACAAACTGTTCCTGCATACGCAAATGGTCACATAGGGCAGTCTGTATTGTTAAGATAGTTAGGAGATGTTTTGTACACAGTACAAGGGGTGATTGATGATGCCTCTGCTGGATTGGTCATGTAGGAGCACTGGCCAGCTGGATATGGGAATTCACATTACAATTAACACAAGGGTGAACACTGTTGCTTTACCAGCTTGTTTAAAGGCTTGTTTAAAATGCTTTTTCCTGATCAGTCTGTAATTTCTGAGGCATGCATCCCCTCCTAAAAATTGCTTTAAAGGCCCTGGTTGTTTCAGAACCCCTTTTGCCTTTTAGACCAACGGCTCAGGCTGGCTTGGATAATTATCTATCAGTGTTAAGGTGTACTTTACACCATCACAGTGTTTGGAAAACTGTTGCATATCTACCAAGCCTGCCTGCCATTATGTATCCACCTCTGCCATGATCACTTTGTTCCTTTTGAAATGCTTTCTTGGCACCTTGTGTAAGCTGTAGGCTTCCTGGTTTGCAAGCCAGGTTGCCACTTGATTTCTGTTCAAACTGGCGATTTGCCTTCTAGCAGCTTCAAAAAGGAGATTTATATCAAAAAAACTTCTCAACTCCCTAGACACATAATAAAGTCTTTTAACAGAAGCAGTGGCACAGACATGTCTACTGTCATGATGCTACCACATGCATGTGAGAAACAAAACGTCGGGCAAATCAGTGTTTCTTTTTGTTGAAAGTCATCTTCTGTGCCCGACCTCCTTTCCTGGGCTGCTGTGGGCCTGGGCAGTTCAGGGCTCCCTTCTGCCTCCTACCTCCTCAGTCAGTCACCAGAGCTTTTTGAAACTTTCTGTAAGGTCATTGACCTATGGATGAAGAAATATGTACAGCACCAGCCCACACCTTGTGATCCCCCCAGAGTCCCGGGTGAAGGCAGCAATGGCCATCCCCATGTATGCTGCAGCCAGCGCTTCCTGCTCTGACACACTTCCAGGAAATAAAGAGGCTTTCAATATATGGAAATACAAAGGCTTGTGTCCAACAATGCATTTGGGATCCCATCTCCTAATGTAGACTTTTAGCCCCTTCGTAGAGTCCCAGCTTCACACCAATACTAGCAGTATCTCGAAAACTAATAGCCTAAAAGCTTTACTGGATTTGGCCTAGCATTGCTGTTGGTTTCTTGTCCCATGGCTATATTTTCCAATCAGTTCTAATTTAAATGACTTTTTATTATCTTCATAGTAATCGCAAACTTACAATTAAATGCAGCATGGAGTTTGCAAGAGGGAAGAACAAAATATTTCCCAGTAATGGCTACTTGGGGACAACGAGAACAGCCTAAAAATATTCAGAGCATGTAAAAACACAAAGCTGTAAAAGATTTTTCTTTTTTAAGTAAAATTAATGGGATGAAGCTGAGCAAAGAAAAAATATAAGTCAGGTGGTATCAGGAGGGATGTCCTGGCACTCCATTAAACTGCAAAATAATCTCCTGATGGAAGCGGTTGGAAGCATCATTAGCCCAAATCATTTAAAGCACGACAAGGCAAAGCAATAAATGGAGCAATGATCTTTGTGGCCACAGAGCACCACACTAAGCAGTTAATGAAATACCCTTGTATTGGTATTTCAGTTGAACTTTTAGAACTGGCATAGTCGTCTATACTTCACCCATACCACATATGTAAATTATATGCTCATTTGCAAAGGAGGAGGCTGGGTTACCTGGAGCAAGAGCAGGAGAACCTGCAAATGCAGGTCTTGCTTCATGCAGAGCCACAGAGCAGCCATGAGGGGCACTTCTAAAGCTTTTGGCAGACATGAAGTATCTCCTTGTCACTTAGTAGCTTCAAGGCCTAGGGGTTTCTTTCAGGTGTCACAAAGTCCACTTTCCTCAGATGTGGCTGTCAGGCTTGCTGGAAAAGACAGATTCAGGGGATATCAAGCAGAGACACCAGCTGTTAGATAAGATAATGCTTCTGAATTGTCAGCTGAAAATAATTTCCTACAACATTGCTCAAGAGCCCTGTCTAGTCACTTCAGGTAACTGAAGTGATGAGGTTTCCACTGTTTCTGTTGAAAACAGAAAAGTTGAAACTTTTCTACTCAATACATTCCCTGTAAAGAATTGGTCCTAATAGTGATCCCAAGTTCTCCTTTGCTCAGATTTACTATTCAACCCCCAGTTAAAGTTCTTTATGTGACACAGTTGTCTGATTAACATGGCTGTTATGTAATTGGAGTAACTGAAACAAATGATGCAAAGTGGATAAGGACATCATGTTACCCCATCCATGACAGTCATCTCCTGATGCATCACAGTGTTGTGAGGCCCCTCCCAGAATGACTGTAGGCAAGAACTACCAGAAAGATTTTACGAGAACATCTCTCTCTCTCTGCCACCTCAGCAGCATCTAAGATGCAGATGCATCTCAGCATCTGCTCCATGCTATCAGGTGACAAAGATGTACGAGATAGATAGCAGGCAATTAAAATTCGAACAGTTTATGAGTGGGAATGCTGGTTCAGCTACATAGATCACTTTAGAAAGAAAGTTATTTTTCAAGGTAACAGCAGCACTGTATAGTTAAGCAAACCATAAACTCTAGGGTTACCTTGAGAAGACGGATTGCTGAAATCAGTGTTTTTTAACATTAACCTTTTCCTTCTGGAAAGGTCAGTTCATGCCTCTATTTCACTGAACGTGAGAGCGTAAGTGCTAGAATTAATGCATCTTAGGAGCAACCACCCCAAGAGAGGGCCTGTCAAAGCTGTAGCAACATAAACCAAGGGGATTTGTGTGTTTTTTCAGTCTGCCACACGCAGCTTTTACAGTCACTAGAATAATGCCCTTTTGGAAATCCCTTAGTGATAGCACACTTCATTTGTTCTACATTTAGGTTACCACTTCTCAACTAATATGGGGGCAAAGGGGCTTTGTTTTTTTTAGCTACAGAAGTAAGCAGAGATATTATGGTACTGCAGAAAAGCTCACACAGCATCTCCCCACCTTATTCTTACAGCAGCATCCTGGATTTCTGGAGATAAACAAAGTGGTGGCAGATTGGAGGCTTCTATTCCAACATTTTTTCCGAAGTTTTGAAACATATATTCAACCTTGAATAAGCATTTCCTTATACAAATGGCCTACTAGGTAGATAACTCCTTGTTTCCTCATCCAGTGATGGTCTTATTTTATGTCATTAGCTTATTGCTTCTATTAACAGCATCAAAATTTGGCAAATGTCCCCCAGGTTTGCCAGCAATGATGTATTCACAAATCATGCTCTACAGCCATTACGTTTTTGCACACATAAGAAGCCATACTTTTAAGATGCAGCCTTAGATGATGACTCTTGAAAACTACTTACCCTAGTATAAAATATCCCATCTGATGATGTAAAGAGCCTTTTGGCGAAATGTTCCTCTATAAAGTGTAAGTTAATCTTACAGGCATACTAGTCACTGAAATCACTAGTTGTGAGTTTCCAAGCTTTCAATTACCCCACCCCATTGGACTTTTATGGCTTTCTGACCTCAGCCCTCACTCAGAGACACGAGGCAGCACAAAAAGTTAAAACAGCATGGGATGCGCAGGCTCAGGAGCACACTGATACTGTCACTGTGCCATCCTTCCCTCTGCTGAGGAAAGTGCTTTCACTCTGTTCTCTGCAATATCCCAGATGGGTCCATGAGATTTGTTGATACTGAATATATTTTTTCATCTCATCTAAAAGGTTAAATCTTTTAAGTTAAAAGAAAAAAACAAACTAACCTTTTAGCAAGCACGTATTACCTTTGCTACTTGTGGACTACATTACCCTTTGAAAAGTGTGCTTAAGAAATCAGTATACTTCTAATACCTCGCTCATCTCCTAGATTCTGTAAGGGTCTGTGCTGGTTTTGGCTGGGATAGAGGTAATTTTCTTCATAGTAGCTAGCAGGGGGCTGTATTTTGGATTTGTGCTGAAAGCAGTGTTGATAACACAGGGATGTTTTCATTACTGCTGAGCAGTCCTGCGCAGAGCCAAGGCCTTTTCTGCTTCTCACCCCACCCCACCAGCAAGTAAGCTGGGGAGGGCACAAGAAGTTGGGAGGGGACACAGCTGGGACAGCTGACCAAAGGGATATTGCAGACCATATAATGTCACGCTCAGTATACAAAGCTGGGGGAAGAAGAAGGAAGGGGGGATGTTTGGAGTGATGGTGTTTGTCTTCCCAAGTCACCGTTAGGTGTGATGGTGCCCTGTTTTCCTGGAGATGGCTGAACATCTGCCTGACGATGGGGAGTGGTGAAGGAACTCCTTGTTTTGCTTTGCTTGTGCGCTTGGCTTTTGGTTTACCTATTAAATTGTCTTTTTCTCAACCCACGAGTTTTCTCACTTTTACCCTTCTGATTCTCTCCCCTATCCCACTGTGGGGGGAGTGAGCCAGCGAGTGGCTGTGTGGTGCTTAGTTAATGGCTGGGGTTAAACCATGACAAGGTGCGTGTAAATCTCAGATCTTTCTACAAGTATCAGAAGCTAGTAGGTGATAAAGAGAGGACACTCCTAACAATAGCAAGCCTATACTCCAAAGTCCTGTTACCTGCAGAAAAAATCCTGGGCTTATTAGAGCTACTCGAAAAGGTTGATGTAAAAGTGACGAAGAGGCTGCTCCTCAGGAAGAGCAGGTAATCTGAATTCCTCAGGATTTCTCCCCCAAGGAAGATGCAAAAAGCAGTCTGCGCTCCATCCACAGTGCCCTGCAGACAGACTGAAGAATCTCAGCACACAAGAGGAAGCTGTCCTGTGAATTGTGACTGCTTCTCATAAGTGGTGACAACAACAACAAGAGCTGGATCTTCACCAGTATTTGAAATTACAGCCATGTCTCCCTTTGGATATGAATGTTTAAGAAAATGCCTTCTCACCAGAGGAAAGCCCAGGCAGAGGTAAATGAAAGCCCCAGTCATTTCAGAACACGTTAAGTTTTCACTTGTTCTGAGAAGCTAAAAAAAGGAATCAGTTAACTAAGAGGGAGATTATGTTCTTCTTTCTTGAATCTAGTTTGCATTATCACACAGACAAATTCTTAAGTCAAGATATTTTAAGGTCAGAATAAGATTAATATATCATCATTAAGATATGATCAAGGTTCTGTCTGAAACTTGGAGACAAAGTTAGAGCAGAGTTATTTGGGGAAACAGGAGAAAAATTTATAAAAATAAGAACTCAAAATGAGTCAGAGGGCAGAAAGAAGACTGACCATGTGTGTTTAAAAATATGCCAACTGCACACAAGGAAAAATTTATTGTGAAAAAAAACCTTTACGTGAAGTAGCTGGCAAAATTTTAATAATATTGAGTTGTCACTGGACAAGTAAACTAAATAATTCAAGGCACTTTCACAGCTACTGAACTGAATTTATGAGCCTAGATTGCTGATCTCACATATGGTTCAGGGAAATCTGCACAAGTCCATATCATTATCACCTCGAATTCTAACTCTCTTACAGTTACAGCAGTTTGAGAATGTTCAGTGTGAAAATTAAGTTCCTTACAAAAGCAGAGCTGGTGAGATTCTGGCTTTACACTTGATTCTTCACTTTTCAGTCATTGCTGCTTTTATTTCTAATTATCTCACTTTACAGTACCACCAAAGGAATCCAGAGGCATCTGAAAATCCACCGTGCTGAGCACTGTACAGACAGCTAGAGACAGTCCCTGTCCCAAGCAGCAGGAGAAACAGCAGCAAGCTTCTAAAAGGTAAGAAAATACCCACCATTTAAGAATGTTTTTCAGGGCTGGAGTGTTGATAGATTATGTATTATATCTACTGGGGCTGCATCATCTTCAATTAACAAGGTTACAGTAAAATGAGTCCTACTATCACCACTTTGGGGACAATGCAGAGTAAAATCACGGGAAGGGAGGGGGGAGGCAGCAACGCAATGGCTAACAAACAGCATGCAAGTATTGGAAGATAAGCACAAAATACAAGAGATTATTATCAAATGTCTATAAATATAACCTAGAGAAAAGAAAACTCAAGGGGCCATAGTCTCAATCTATAAATACCTTCAAAATATAAATATAAATGAAGGAAGGGAATTACTCAATCTCAGAAGATGCTAAGACACAGAAGCAAGCTAACAAAGAGCTGAGACTAAGGTCAGAGTGTATTTCTGAATGCTAAAACCAGTTGGAGTCTGAAAGAGACTGTCAAAGAGGGTATCATCCTGGTAATACTCGAAGATGTATTTGGTGAGGCATTAGTGGGAAGAAATTCAGGCAGGGTGCAATTTTGCAAAGAGTAGAATGACAAGCTGGCTGACCAAGCAACCTTTCTAGCTCCCACATCTGTCTGGTGTCAGGCATGGCCTCAATGGATTCTCAACCCTTGGGACAGGTGTTTACAACACTCAGGGCTCCTGCAATGCGACAGTAACATAGTAGCTGGAGAACAAAGAACCACAGTGGTAACAAAATACACATGCAGCAAGATCTTTTTGAAATCAAAAGACAAACAAAATCCAAATTAACTTGGGGAGTTTGTGAGAGTTTTTAGGTCAAATTCACCCCAGAGCATTAAGGCTTTTGTCTTTCCTTTTGTTGAGGGGAACTTTGTCAAGTACTGACATGGCCCATAGCTACTCTCACATGGAGATGCTGTCCTTGAAAACCTTGGCTCCTAGGATGCACAAATCAAAATGCAACATTGCGTGTGGGACTGGCAGTCCCCCAAGCCTGCCTGCAGGTTGTCTGAAGGTAGCTTATTTTGTGCATGTTACTCAGGGATGGGGGATTCTGGGGGTCCAAATATAGCATTTGGTTGGGGGAAGAGTGTAAGTATCCTTTGGGTTTCTGTAAACCTTCCTTAGTACTGACAGTTACAGTATGGTCAGAAGGAAATTCAGGCTTTGGCCTTGTATGGATAAAACTGCATGCAAGAGCATTGTTAATGCAACAGCCCAAGTTAGGAAATCACATAGTTGTGGTGCTCCATAGTATCTCGGCCTCATTAATTTAAATTTTAATTTCTTGTTTAGATGCAGGGCTAAAAATGCTGGTTAATATACATGCAAAAATGGGCACACTGGTATTACTACAGGACCACTAATTTGTTCCATTTCTCAGGTTTTTTTACATCTCTATTAGCAACTGCAACACTGCAGGAAGAATTGTCACATTCAACACATTTTATTGTCTTGTCTACTGAATCCTGACTAGTGACATTATTTTAGATGTGTTACTGATAAACATTTTTTTTTGCAGTGCAAAACAACAGGCTTGATAGAGAGCAATACAGCAGTTGCCATCAGTCCTGCCAATTGCCAAGCACTTCAACTTCTAGCATCTTCAATGATTTCCTGAAGACCAAGTCTCTTTTAAAGGCTTTGGATCCTTTAAACCCCAACTAACTATAAACAGCATAGAAGGAGGAATAATTCTCCCAGTTAAGCCTCCCACAGAGACTGTTCTCTGTGCCAGTGTACAGATGAATAGGTTTTGAATGCTAATTGTAACACTGTGTGTACTCTTCCTGAGCTAATCAGCTCACAGGGTACAGACAAGCAACTTTTATTATCAATTCCATTCCACCACACAAACCATCCTGAAATGCTTTTCTAATAGCTAATTTAGAGACCTCCCGTTGGCTTAGTTCAGGCTGTGGAAGGTTTGTAAACAAGCTGTGTTATTCAGGAGGAATTTGCTCTCCCTCAGTGTCTCTTACTTTCTCTCTCTTGCCTAAAGTATTAGGATCTAATGGAAATAGTTGCCTAAGAGTGGGAAGCAAAGCATGTTAATGCCTACTGGCAAAAGCACACGTTCAATGTCTCAAGAGGTTTCATGTGCAACAGACGAGAAAACTCACTTGCAGACCTAAGTAACAGTGTATCATTTGCTTTATGAAGTAAAAAATAATTGCAAAAAAAAAAAAATTTCTACTTTTGATAGTGGAGTAGTTTTTACCATTAGAAGTTATATACAAATTTGGTTTTGTCCCTTACTTTGGAATGAGATATTGTATGTATGATCAAAGCTAGCAGTGATAACCTTCAGATATAAAACCTCTGCTGGGAACTCTGCCAACATGAACTGCAGACAGCATCAACAAGCTGAATTCCAAGAGCTTCCCCACACCTTGTATTGCTGTTTAGATCTGTATTGAATGGGTAAAGAAGTGCTGCTAAAACTGAGTATTCTCCATTGGTACAAGTGACCACAAAAGCAATATGGTGAAGACACTTTCAGACTAGGTATTCTCCGCTTTTATATCCCCCGTAAAAGTACTCCTGATCTGTTCGGAATTCTATTTTGTTAAAAAAAAAAAAAAAAAAGTGCAGTTTCACAGAAAGAAGCCTTCTAATGTTTCTGGCACTGCTCTGTTTTAAATCTTTTGGAAAAGAGAATTCAGACTGACTGTGGAGAAACAGGCTTTCTTTGTAAGCTAAAATGTTGAATAGCTGGTAGCAGTCCTCAGGGAAAAAAAAAACCAACAAAAAAAAAAACCAAACAAAAAAAACAACCAACCACTGGCCTGGTTCCCCCCCCCCCCAAAAAAAAAAAAAACCCAAACCCAAGAGAGAACTCCTTATTTGAGAGAAAAGGAGTTTTATAATTTAATAGTATTCTTACTGAAGAACAAAGATTTTAGTGTAGCACAAATGGACTTTCAGATACTCTTTCTAATTGTTCCTTCCTTGCTGAAAGTTCATTTGATCCTATTGTGTCTATATTCCACTGTAACAGGTTGTATACTATTCTGATCTGCACCAGGGAGCTGCTGCTGTTACATACTACAATCTGGTGTGGTAAGCTATTTGCAAGCCATTAAAAATCTACATTGATTTGAAGCATGGGCATACATTCTCCTGCCATGGAATTAAGATGAGAACAAGGACCTTGTCTTCAGATAAGCCATTCACCAAATCCCCAGTTTATGCTGAAAGCTGAAAGAAGAAAACCACTGAATGATCTGGTCTTTCTTAGAGCTCAAAACACATTCATTAATTCTTAATTCTTAATTCACATTAATGACTTAATTCTTCAGCCACTCTCTGTAACCTATTTTGTTCAGCACTGGAGCCACATTTTTCAAAGGGCTTAATAACTTTCTTGACCAACTTTTGAAATGGGAAGTGCTGACCAAACTCCCCTTCTGCTAAAGTCAGTAGCAGAATCCCACTTCTTCAGCCAGCAAGCGAATAACTGGCAGCATGAGTACCTCAGGAAATAGTATTCATGTCCCACATAAGTGACCCCTTTGTTTCTTGTCCACATTGACTGTGTATGTCACACCAGCTTCTTATACAATACAAGCAAATAGTCTAAAGAGTGTTTTAGAACTACATGAAAATGGCATCTTGTCTTCACTTCAGACAAGGACCTCTTACATACGTTTCCTTTGGCTTTTTCTCATTAGCAAGGAGATGAAAATCTCAAGCATCTCATAGCTCATTATTAATACATAGTCATTCTCTGCTGCTCACAAGGGAGATGGAGATACTGACAGCAAGCCCCTGAGACAGCAGCCTGATTATACAACCCCTATATGTAGACAGTTCCTAGTTACTGCTTAGAAGAAAGGACCAGTTACAGTTATTACCAATATTTGTTAGGCACCAGTAGTGTTTGTGGTGCTCTACAAGGCAAATGCTGTCCTACTTTATCCTGAAGAGCAATGGATGTCAAAAGAATCTTTTGAAGATGCGGAGAAAGTGACAACTTACAATGTTCCCATTCATTTTCTTTTTGCTTTCTACTTTTTCTCCTATCATTAAAGGGCCTGTAAATAATAATAGAATGGTGAGGGCAGGCTAGTGACAACGGCTCTGATGAAATGCACTTTGAGGAAGAATTTGAATGAGAAAAAGGAGAGACACACAGGCTGGGAGATAACATACCAGCCAGCAAGAGTGAAGAAAAGCAAGTGAACAGAGCACTGGGGTTGGCACTGATGACTACACAAAAGGAACCAAAGTCAGAGATTTGACTTAGTGAAGTGTTAGCATGAAGCATTTGATCATGGAAGAGAGAACCAGAAGATTCAGTGAGACAAAAACATGATTTGATTGTCAGGCAGAAGAAGGTGGTTGTAGGAGCTGCACTTCTGACAAACCAGTAGGGAACAACGAGGGTATGTAGAAGGTGGGGAAATGTTAGAGGTTATCATTGAACGATACTGAAGATGAAAGAGAGTAGGATTATTATGGTATTACTTTTATATGCTTAAAGACATGGAACATTAAAATGCATTTAGGACATGAATAGAAGGAGCCACCAGATGGATGAAGGAGGGGAATGAAGTAGTTTAGTCATGCTGGTATACATCACTGGGGAAGGAAACAGATGGGGAAAAGACCAGGAACAAAAGCTATTAGAAGAAAAGAAGGTAAGTTGACGCAAAAAGCTTGTGACAGAGCCTTTCCATCTTCTTGAAGCCAGTAACAGTTGTGACATTTGGAGAAAGAATGGCAACAAGAAGGCTTAGGGAAGGAAATGGAAGTCTCGAAGAAGGACTTGATGGGAGGAGTGGGACTTCTGCTTGAGAAAGACTTGAAAAGGCTCTTGGAAATAATTCAGTACAGTCAGTCTCTCTGGCTCCTGAAATGCCCTTTCAAGACATTTAGTGGTGGAAGAAGCAGAAGCAAGATGTGACCTGTAGTTCGGTGTATGTCGTTCAAGTACAAAGGAGAGAATTACAAAGTAGAACCTAAAGAATTAACTTGAGCACCTGTGAAAGCAAAAGAAGGAGCAGGTGGTAAGGAGACCTGGAGCTGCAGGGACACTAGACATGTCAATAACTTAGAGGGTACAGCAGAATGGACAAGGGAAGGTGAAGGCACAAGAAGCACTAAAAGAGCAAAGGCTGGTGACCACTGAAAATTTTGACAATGAACAGTCGGATAAGGGACAATTAGGAATTTATATTCAGTTCAGTTTCTCGGCAAAGGAGGACATCTCTGATGTTCAAACACACTCAGTGTTCTTGGTAAGGAAGAAATGCCACATTGATGCAAGTCTAAATATAAAAAAAGGAAAGGTAGTGAAAACAAAAGCAGCCTACAAAGCTGTATTTACCCAGAGATAAGGCTAAATATAGTGTATTCTGGTATCCTAGCTGAGAAGCTGCATGGTTAATCTCTTCCTTTCCATTTTGAAGACTTTGACAAGAGTCAGCACTTGCTCAAAGTGACTAAGCGCCAGTATTAGATGCAATCAAAAGACAAGTTCATGCATTTGTTTAGATTAATTCCTTATTTGATCATGCAAAATGCTTCCTTGAAGTAATCTACAGAGCAGTACTTAGCAGATGCTACCTTGGCTGAAATCAGCAAGTGTGGGATCCAGTAATTATAGTATCTCAGCTACTTAAACCTGTGGTTTCTGGACCCCTGAGGAGACATGGATTACTTCTAAGGAGTCTGCAAAAGCAAGTCTAGAACTAGTAGGTTCAGATTTGCTCTACAGGATCTGTATCTCCAGTGAGAAATTTTAAGGAATCTGTAAATGATAAGGGAATGTCCAACTACGTAGTAGTTTTCAGTTCCTTCTCTCCCCAGATCGTATGGTTGACCTTGAGAAAAATGACAGAAAGGTAATTAAGCATGCAATAGCTTCCCCTCTTCTTGAGTTCTATGAAGATTTTCCTTCTCTCCTTTCCACCCCTAAAGGCAGTCCATACTATTTAGAAAGTGTTTGTTCAGATAAACTAATCTGTATATAAGATCCTAAGGATGAGATGTATATCTGAGGTCTCTCCATTATTCTAGAAATAGACCACATGCTGTACGTACACGTAGTGAAGTGACTCAATTTTTAAATAATGGGACTATCACAGTGGAGGATGAAGAAAGGATTTACACTTTACCACCCAAAGTAATGGGCAATTACTCCTTTTTCTTTCCAAAAGTGCTAGTTTTAACAGCATTTATCCTAGTCCTTTATGGAATTCTCTTACTTCAGCAACTCCAAGGTTAGTTTTGACACAGAATGAACTGAAACAGGACACTGGGATTTGCTTTCAGAAAAGAGAAAGGTTAACTTAATCATACCAATTAATGTTCTAGCACCTCCTTTATTTTCAAATTATTAGTTTGCTTAATAAGAAGGACAAAGGGAGGTTTGCAGATATATTGTTTCACATCAAAGGATACATTTCAGATCAACCCTACAAGTTACTTTTCTCCACTTACAGTAATCTTCCCTGTTGGTTCCCTGTTTCCTATGGTAACACTCTGCCAAAGACATTCAATACTCATTACTTGCTGCAGTCTTTAATTTGTACCTGCCACCTTCAGAGACCTCAGCTGGCTGGCTATCTCAAAGGATGGATTTTTAACATGGGCTAATAATGTGAAAGTCTTTGCAGATGCAGGACTGGACACACTACTTATGTAAGTCCTACCATTTATGTATATAGAGCTGTATATGTTGCTGTCTAATGCAAGAGTGCAATGCAACTTCACCTATACATGACAAACTCCTCCCTTGTTTGGCTTTTCACTTTTGTTCTTCAATGGCAGTGTGGGTAACCAACCTGCAATACACAACCTCTGCAAAGCGGGAGGAGGGGGAGGGGAGTCTATTAGTATTCTGAAAACCATAATAAAACCTAGAGTTTTCATTTGACTGTTAATTTCTACATTGTATTCTGCAACCAAGCAGGAGGTCACTCTTCTTGCTCCAAGCCAAGTAGAAGCCATTAGTTTCTCAGCAGGACATACCTTGAGTTCAGTGCCCCACTATTGAATCTATACAACTGCTAGCGGCCTTGCAGTTTGAGCAAAGTGAGCTTGCACCTCTCTTCAAAACACAAGAGAAATACATGCTTTCTGTCCATGGGCAGAACTACTGTGTCCTTGTTTCTCTGATTATCAGAAAAGGATGTATACTGCTTTTCCTCAGAGCAGTTAGAAAAGGAAAAACGAAAACTGGTAAGTTGCATAAAAAAATTAATATGCATTTCAAGATTAAGAGTTCGTTAGATCTTTTTATTATGCTATGAAATTTTCCTTTTTATTTCCACAGATAGCATTCTCACTTTATACTCCACACCTATGACAGTCTTTGAACGTAAACTTATTGCTCTTTCTTCTTAAAATACACAGCAATAGGGGACAGCAAATACAGGTATATAACTTTTTCTGAGGAACATGCAATTTTCTGTACACTCTTAACAAACAAGAGGGATTTCCCCAAATGCCTAACAACCAACACTGGATTGGTTATACATCCTTTAATCATGTAGGGCTCTCTGAATCTGCACTTTTGACCTGAAGGCTATTAAGGAACATTTAAAGGAAATATGAATATGTAGGAGCCAAGATCAAGTAGATGGATCAACATTAAAAGGGAAGAAGGGGGTCACATTTGATGTAGTTCACATAAGTTGCCCAAGTATAACTTCGAACAGTATCACTTTTTTTTTTTTTATCATCTACTCACTTAAAAGTAAAAATACAATCCCTCTTTTGATTTTATATGAAAGACAATACATCCATCATATCTTTGTCATGCAGTACAAACCAGCTTTCCAGTGACACACTGCAGTAACTTATTTCTGCTTTTTCCAATTTAAGAAAATTAAAATGCCACATTTTACTTCTTGTAGGTAAAGGTACATGAGCTATTGGAAAGTCAGAGAAGTCTGTTGGCAGGTGTATAAAGTTCTAAAAGTCTCTGCCTATGTTTAAGATGTCCACTATCTTCTACAGATAATGCCAAGACCTTGTAAGAGGACTATCTATTGTTCCTGTGTTCAGGGATTACTCAGAGCTTTTTCTTCTCCACAGAGGGCACTGCAAGCAACAGCAAAGCACAGCCTCTTTGAAAAAGGATGCTCCTTCGAGTCAGATGCAGAGAATGTTCTGTCTGGATGACAATCGTGCTGCCATTTTCAAAGAAAAAAACTCATATACTTCCTCCAAGACTTCAGTTTCTGCCCTTGGAATCTAACCAGCATACTCTATAATAGGGATGACTATTGGCAGCATGGGGGCTGCATCTGTGTCCTGGGATTAAGGTGGTCAGTAAGGCATCCAAATAGAGGAGATTGCTGTGTACAGCTGGTTACAGATCTAGTTTAGGTCTAGCAGGATTTGTCTGGATATAGCTGTACTGATCTGACTGCTAAATGTCTACCCAACTACAGCAAATGTTGCATCAGAGCTCTATAACACAGAAAAATCTTTTGGAAAACAAACAAAGAAAAAAATCAATTTAAGTAAATCTGAGGGCTTCAGACACTTGCCTGTAAGTTGACTGCAAGCAACAAAACAGTCAGATGCAGCTCCCAACAGAATAAGTCTGTGGAACCAAAAGTATCTTCTTGATACCAATACAGCATGGGCCAACCAAAGGTGACACACAGCTGGATCTGCTAGTCACTAACAAGGAAGAACTAGCTGGAGATATGGTAATCAATAGAAGGTTTGGCAGTAGTGGCCATGGAATAGTGAAGTTCAAGATCTTGACAGGTGTGAGGAAGGACAGTAGCAGAGCACTCAGGTGCACCTCAGGTGAGCAGACTTCAGTTTATTCAGAGGACTGTAAGTGGGTTCCCATGGGAGGTAGCTCTGAAAGACCAAGGATCTCTGGGAAGCTGGCAGGTCTTCAAGGACAGCATTGTCCAAGTGCAAGAATGATCCACCATGATATTCAGAAAGACAAGTAGATGCTTCATGAGACTCTCTTGGCTAAGCAGGGGACTTCAGATAAAGCTTCAGCGTGAAAAGGCAGTATACAGGAGGTGGAAGCAGGGACAGGCTATAAAGAATGAATATAGAAATATTTTCTGGGCATACAGAGACAACGCTAGGAAAGCAAGAGCTTACCAAAAGTTGACACCCGGAGCGGGTATCAAGGGCAACAAGAGCCCTTAGTATGAAAAGGACAAACAGGGAAACTGTGGCACCATTGTTACATGGGGTGTGTGACAGTAGGCACAGATATGGCTGAATTACTCAATGTCATCTTTGCCTCAGTCATCACAAATAAGATTTCCCAGGCTCCTCTGTTTAGAAGAAAGGGTTCAATGATAAGAACTACCAGCAGAAAATGAGGATTGCTTGTGAGAACTTGACCCGTAGAAGACCATAGTACATGGCAGGCTACATCCATGGGTGATCATGAAATGGCTAAAATGCTGGCAGGGCCACTCTCAGTCATCTTTGAAAGGTGATGGAAATCAGGGGAGAGCCCAGATGGCTGGATAAAGGCAAATGATGCATCTTTCTTCAGAAGAGGCCAAAAGAAGAATCCAGAGAACAACTAGCCAGTTAACCTCATTTTGCTCCCTGGGAAAATCATGAAACAAGTCCTCTTGAAACACATTTCTGGGTACATCAGGGAGAAGTGATTAGGAACAGTCTGGATTGAACAAGAGTAAGTCATGTCTGAACAACGTGATTGCCATCTGTGCTACAATGACTGGATCTGTGGACAAACAGGAGAGCAATGGCTGACATTTACCCCAACTTTAGCAAGGCACTGTCTCCTACAGTATATTCTTGCAGGATGTTATGGTCTGGATGGGTGAACAACAACATAGGTAAATAACTGGTTGGATGATTAGGCTCAGAGGATAGTGATTAATGGGTCATACACTACCCAGAGGCTGGTGGCTAGTGCAGTACCGCAAGTGTCAATCCTGGGACCTATTCTGACTGACATCTTTATAAATGACCTAGAGGAGATGATGGAAAGCACACTGACAAGTTTGCAGATAACACCAAACTTGGCAGGGGAGGGGAGGAGGATGGTCCTCCCTTGAGGGCAGACCTGCCATTCACAGGAGCCTACACAGACGGAGGAATGAACGGGCTGACAACAACCTTATGAAATTCAAGAAGTACAAATCCAAAGTCCTTCCCCTGGGAAGGAAGAGACCCAGCATCAAGATAGAGCAGGAACTGACTGTCTGGGAAGCAGTTCTGATGAGAAGAACCTGGGGGTTGTCATGAGTAATGAGCTGAACATGACCCAGCTGCGTGCTTGGCAGCAAGGAAGGCCAACAGCATCCCCTCAATACAGGAAAGACATTGATAACCTGGAGCAAGTTCAGTGGAGAGCCACCAAGATTGTTGGGGGCTGGAACTCTTGCCCTATGAGGAGAGGCTGAGAGATCAGGTCTTGTTCAGCCTGGAGAAGGTATGACTTCAGGGGGAACATAACAGCAGCCTGCTAGTACCTGCAAGGGGGTTATCAAGAAGATGAAGCCAGGCTCTTCACAGTGGTGCATGGTGGGAGGGCAAGAGGCAATGGGCATAAATTGAAACAAGAAAGGTTCAGACTGGCTATAAGGAAAAGCTTTTTTCCTCACGAGGGCAGTCAAGCAGGGGAACACATTGCTCACAGAGGCTGTGCAGTCTCCAGCCTTGGAGATTTCCAACACCCAACTGGTTAAAACCCTGAGCAACCTGGTCTGATCCCATAGCTGGCCCTGCTTTGAGCAGGAGGTTGGACTAGAGAACTCCTGTATTATCATATGATTGTCTGAAGATGACAACCAGTCTAGCCTCATGCAGCGTCATGAATCCTGAAGAGTGCTGTGACTTCTTTCTTTCCATTGTCTTTTTAGATAATGAGAACACTTTGATAGGGCTTGCATGAAAATGAAAGGAAGAATCCAGATCTCAGTATCTGATGCCATCCTATGCCCTTTAGAGCCATACAGCCAACTAGTGTCCCAGACATGCAGCTTGCTAGATGTAAAGGGAAATGCGAAGTTAAGCATTCCCAACGAAACAGAAACCATCTGCTGTATCTACAAAGAAAGCAAAACAAATAATCTGCAGCTTTTTATTGCAGTGGTATTAATACTTTAATTTCCACTTGCAATAAAGTTGCTAATATCAGCAAAATGTATTCTATATTATACGACTATGCAAATATCTGTATAAATCAAGTGTAGCACTTGGATTCCTGGCAGTTGGCCAGTATAGCTCTCTGTGTAAACAAGTTTGGCTGTTTCTATATTAACCACTCATGGTTATGCCTCTCTCCTGTACCATCAAGCTAGAAGATTACTCTTCACTGTTATGTTTCTCTGTGTGGGACAAAGTCTAGCAATGGAGCTGCATTTACAGGCAATAGAATATGTAAATGATGTGCACTGCAATTAAACAAATGTCCATTCTTCTGAGCAAGGTCCATTTAGGAATGCCCTGCTGGCTTTAGAAAAAGATTGTAGTTCATAGGTTCCCGACTGAAACAATAAACGAACTGTGTGAGTGGTAAATTTAGCTGAAGGAACAAACACAGAAGATTTGTTCAGTGACATAAATTAGGACTTAGAATTATCTCAACAGTTTACATAACATTTGCTGTGCATGAATCCACTGCCTATGGTGTTTAATATTGCATGTCTGATATGGCAGATCCAGTGCAATTTTACAGTGAAGCAAGAACACAACAGATGACAACTCTCCACAAAGCAAGAAAAGTGATAGCTGTATTCACATATTGCAGATGTAGTGAAATAGATCTGGGTTTAGTAATAATTTATTTATCTGCATGTGGGATTGTTTTGTCTGTTTTACTGATTTTGGTTTGGGGTTTTTATCTGGTTTTGGTTTTGTACATAGGTCACTATTGCCTAAGTAAGAACCTAATATTTGTAATGTACTGAGTGCACCACTTAATGTTTTGGAGTCCAGTGCCAATTGCTTCTTTTAACACAGCTATAGTAACAACAAACAATTTGAGACACTGATACTGTTCAAAACAAAATAAGAAAGATGATAACCTGGAAGAAAAAAAGGGAATGCAAAAATGTATGTGTGTTTTGTTCATGTAATTTTAACTCTCTGCATTTGTTAAGACAGATTTTAAATACTTGAATTGAGGAACCTAAACATACCCCATCACCCTACACAGAAACCTGTGATTAGAAAAGAGCCTTGCCAGAGAGCACTTCAGAGCTTTCATACCACCCTGCTATACCTTTGCCCACAGGACTCAAGGAAGCACTTCAGCAAGCAAAAGACTTGCAAAGGGTGCCCTTTGATGATAGGCACATTACAGATATAATTCTTGTTCTACGCAGTCATCAAAAACCATTTCAAGTGCTGAGATCTATAGTTCTGCTTTCTCCCATGTTTAGTGCCATCAGCAAAACCCACCACCAAAAAAATAGAAAACAAAACCCCAAACTAAACAACTCCCCCCCCAGGATCCGGGTCAAGAACTTTCTTGTTGCCAAGTAGCAACTTTGTCCTGACTGCAGGGTAGCAGGGGGGAAAAAAAAGCAGCTCTATATGCAATCCATCCATCTAATGCATAGAAGGAGATATGACTCCTGGAAGTCCCAGAAGGTGGTGATATGGCATATAGGCATGTACTGGCCCCTTTGAGCATTGCTTGCCATCAGTGATAATGGGGCTATTTAAACACATTCTGTTGAAGAAATAAACAGCATTTTCTATTCAAGTGCCTGAGCAGCAAGCAGCCAGTCATATTAATGCTGAAGGAAGAAGTCTAAGGTTTAATTTCCAGGAAGGTTGACTGTGTAACAGCAGCTATGTCAGAGGAGCAATATCTAGTTTACCCAACAAAATATCCTTGAACTATTAAGCTGCAGGCAAATACTGCAAATCAAAATTAATTACAAGTGTGTCTTGGCTGCATAGAGACAGAAATGCTGCAGCCCAGTAGAGAAGGAAGAAAAGCCAACCAGGGCACTGGTGAACATATAACAGGAGTTTATATTTTGAAATGCATGGAGTACATCACTGGGAAGGACAGCATCTAGCAGCTTTCCCCTTAATTTGTGGTACTTTTGTCACCGAGACCAAAATAAATGTTTCACTTCTGTGTATTTTTTTTAAACATAAAACTATAGGGCATTTTCATAGGTGAGGATGACAACTACCTTTTTTGCTTTACCCACCTTATTCCAGGCTACAAATAGATTCATCTTGCCATTGTGAATATCCTTTGCCCTCCTCCCACCCCCAACTGTTTATTCAACCATGACAACATTTTGGCTTAGGATTATCAAATGGCTGGGATAAATTTCACTGTGCTTTAACTTGGCACAGTCTTTTAAGTGAAAGCATTTGCTGTTACAGACCCTGATAATGGCACCCATAGGTACAATACCCTATTCCAGAAGATCTGTGTTAAACATTATGAATTCCAAAATAGTTACCTCCTCTGGAACAAAATCATTAAGCTGAGTAGCCTGACTTAATTAGACTTAAATGTCACCAGTGATTCACTCTGTTTTAATAAACTCATCTGTTTTCATGTCACTTCTGCAATTTATGCCATAAAAAGCCAGTCATGTTGTTCCAATGTCTCAGGAGAACAGTTAGAAACTATCTGAAAAGCTTTAAGGGCTACTTTCTCAAAGGTTTCACACCACTGTAACAGATGCAAACAGTGCCTATGAAGGTAATGCCTTTTCAGGCAAAGGCATCACAGAGAGCTTTGTGGCTACTAGAAAATTTAGAGCAACAATATAAAAAATCATGCACAAGTACATTAGAGGAGGAGCTCTGTTGAGAAATTTGTTTGCTAGAGGTCTGAAAGTGAGTAGAATGAGAAGCAGAAAACATAAGGAAATGGGTGTTTATGAGAAAACTATTTCAAAATGGTAAGTCTCAAAATTTGCCTGGTAGCTTAGCAGGTTCACTGTCTTCCCTAATTCTTTTGGAAAGAAGTGCCAGATGTATGGGTCAGAGCCAAAGAACAGGCTTTCTTCAACATATACACTCTGACCTTTCATTATACCTGGACATTAAAGTTGCCTCAAGAAATCTGTGTAAGAATATTACATCCATTCAGTCTACTGACAATTTTAAAGTCAATATATGACTTACCAGTCTACTCCAAGTACACTTTTACACGTGGGAGGGCAGGAAAAGACCTGTGGTAAGGATCTCACTTCTGTGCATTGAACTGAGTAGTGCATAGATACCATCCTAAAAGGAATTTAAGCACTCTGCAGTGGAACTGCATTGCATAACCTTCAATGCACAAACCCTAGGAACATTCTCTTGAGCTCTTTAAAGATATTCCCCTTTGATGATGGGAAGGGGCCAGAATATATATAAACAACTACAGGTTACCTAAATTTCATCAGGTTGGTACTTACCACTGTGATGCATCCAGTCTAGGAACAGAGTTTGCTGGATGGGAAGCCTGCCCCAATCTACTCCAAAGCACAGTTGGGAGTAAACAGGTATGCTAATGAAGAAATTACATATGCTACTCATTTACCAGCTCCCGTAGGAGTCTTAATAGCAGAAGTTGATTACACATGCAGCAGCAAGAAGGTCCTATACCTGATTAAACACATTTGTGGGTTCAGCACTCCTTTCTGTGCTAGAAGCAAACAGGACAGGCAATATACAGCCAAAATTAATTGTAATGCATCTCCTTGTCAGATTAACAGGACCAAATACTCACCTTAGTTGGAGGTATTTCTAATTAGGGACTGAAAGACACTACTTGATATCATCTGCGATTAAAGAAAAGAAAAAAAAACACAATTAAATGAGCATACAAATACCCTAGGTATATTATGTTTGTATGTTCTTTTTCTTCTACAAATACTGAATAGATTTGTGTGCATGCATTAGTGATGATTGGATATTGCTGAAACTGTGTTTGCTTTCCATTTTGTTTAAAGCAGCTCCACTGGAACCAGGTTTGTTTATTTACCTGGTGTTTGACAAATGGTCTCTGACACTCAGTTATCGGGGATTCATGCTCTCATCTCTTATTGGAAACTCCGTTCTCCTAATTGTTGCTGTAAGCAGGACAACACAAAAGGTGATTTTGCCTCCAGGCTATTTCAGCTGGGTCTGGTATTGGCCATGTTTTATTACAACCTGTAAGACTGGGACCTCTTTGATTGTCCTTACTAAGACTTATGATTTCTTTTTCTTTTTTTTTTTTTTTTCCACTTTCACATACACTCACATACACAGGGTACATTTAAAGGAATATGTTGATCTTAATGACCTCTCAAAATTTATCCCGGGGCTAATCAGAGGCTTGCTGTGTTGTGCTGGCTAAATCTATCATGGTATTGAATAATTCACAGCCTGCCTTAAAGGCTCCAGACTAGGTGATTTACCCCATATTAATGTGATGCTTTTGCATTTTAATAGGCTTATGTTAATGTTTTACAAAATGATAAAGCATGCTTCTGAACTCTCCAGCGACAAGGGATGATCGTATGAACCACATAATTCTAGCAAAGGACAGCCAATAACATCAGATTTATGAGTGGTGCTACAGCATCTGTCGTAACTTAGGCCAAACCAAACCATTTTGTTAAGTCTTACCCCTATTCTGATTGCACAAGTGGCTTTTCCCAACCTGTCTGACACTTTAATGAAAGTAGTCAGGCATAAGAGAAAAGGTAGGGCACTCTGAAAGCAGAGCTAAGCTTTCCAAAACTGTTTTAGTGCAGAGGTTTTATATCCCTTTGAGAAAAGGCCTAGAAGAGAACAAAAGAGATTTCATCACTCTGAGGTTGGAATTTCAGAGAGCAGTGCCCGTGAGTGGGGTCATATTTTTCCATTTGAAAAGGAGACAGCCTGTCAGCAGAGTTCAATGTGTTAGGCATATGTTGGGTGTTGAGAATTGTAAAATGCAGGCCAGGTGACATGAACACTTATATCCCTTCCCTCCAGCTGTACCGCACCTTTGTATCTCAGCTATGAAACAGATCACATGTGTGCTTTTACTAGCCTCTCAAGAGAGCAAGTTAATGGCATTTATATCTTAAGATCTGCTTGTGTGCTTGCTATGAGAAGGGAGTCAGGGGGAAGCTACAATGTCTCTTCAATATCTGGTTTGTATGCTTCAATGGTAATGGTGTCCTTGTACCTACAGAGGATGCAAACAAATAGGCAAATACTTCAGCCCTGGACCTTCCAGCAAATGGCAAGGTGACAAATGAACTTCAGTTCTGCTAAATGCAGTCTAATATATACAGGAGAGAGCAGGAAGCTGAACTTCTTACCCATCTGATGTTGGTCAACTCAAACTTTTGAGAATGGGACTTGCTGACAGTTTGCACGTAAGGCAGTGGCTCTCCATCTTCATACAAGGAAAGGCTGGAGGAGAGGAAAAAAAAAGACAAAGATATGGGAATAGGGAATGGACAACAGTACAGAAACATAACATAAAACAGTGTGAGGCATTATCTGGACTGCAGTCTGAAGTACCATTTCCTATTGCTGACAGGCAACATGATTGCATTTACTGATTTTTAAAAAATAATTTTTGTTCCAAAAGGCAACCCATCCCCCACTTTTATTTTCCTCACATGATTTTGTGTTTCATAATTCTTCCAACAGGGAGAAGAGGGCAGAATTTAACAGAGTAAGCCATTCTAGAAATGCTAAGATCTTGAATGCTCAGATGCTCACCTAGCAAACAGAAAATTCAGTTTTAGCTTGTGTTTCCTGGCTTGCAGCAGATACCCAAGCCTTCATTTCACATACTCCAACCCAGTTCTTCAAATGCCAAGGTATAGAAGCCACCTCTAGCATAATGAGTATGCAATGCACTATGGAACATCTGCTGTTGGTTTTTAAATGGACTGCAAGCAATTATGGAACTCATGCAGGGTATAAGAGACCCAGGTTTTCATTCAGTGTTGATTCAGATAACCATGGCTTACTGTCTGTTTTGGGGTGGGGCTGCTTGTTTACATAAAATTCAGTCTGCAGCTGAGAGATTGCCATGACAGCTGGAATGTTTTGTTAAGACATGTCAACATTAACAGCAGCAGCAAAAATGTCCACTAGTTCTTCTGGACACTTCTAAAAAGATATTACAGAATCATTTGTCACACCACATGCAACTGAACTGCAGAGAGCATGGCTACAGTTCAAAAACCAATGATATTAAAAGTGACTGAACATTTAAAAGGATAACAATACCATCTGGAATTTAAATGACTGCTATTAATACACAAGATGGAAGAAACACTAAACTGCATGCTTGAGAATTTAAGCCAATCTTTGCAACTAGGTATTAGAAGGAGATCTATTGCAGATTATCCTATCACTGCCTAATTTAGGGTCTCATGAATCTGCATTGGAGCATCTGGTGCAGTCGGACAGGAAAATGAAGTATGAAGCTATGTTAGTATTTATGTTCTTCTACATCTATAGCATGTGCAAAGCTTAAGCTATGCACCTTCAGAACTTCAGAGAATTAAGTCATGCATGTGGGTAATTGAGAATGTTGTTACATACATGCCTGAGGTTAAAAATCTACATTTGAAAATATTGACCATAATATACATCTATCACTGTAATCAAGTGCCCATAGGACCATTCAGGTATCATTCGGCTAACAGCCTCAATAGAGGTGCTATTCCATCTCCCAGGCCCTGAGGAGGATCCATTCTGTGTCCAACATTCCTGACGGATGTTGTCTAACCAATTCTTTAAAACTCCCAAAACAAGCCATTCCATAACAACATTAGGCAGTCTATTTACAGTGCTTCATATACTTTAGTGCTGGAAGCTTTTTCCACTGCCCAGTTTACATCTCTCTGGCTCTAATTCAAGTCTATCAGTTATATTCACAAAAGATATGGAGAGCAGATTATATCCTTCCTCTCTGCAGCAGCCTTTATGTCTCCTCTTCTCTCCTCTCCTCTCCTCTCCTCTCCTCTCCTCTCCTCTCCTCTCCTCTCCTCTCCTCTCCTCTCCTCTCCTCTCCTCTCCTCTCCTTTCAACATTTCTCCAAGGTTATGTTTTCAAACTTCTCATTATCCTTACTGTTCTTCACCAGACTGACTTCAATTTGTCCATCTATCAGAAGAGTTGTGCTCAAATTTGATACAGTACTCCAGCTTAGATCTAATGAATGTTGAGTAGATCAGAAAGAGAGGCTGATGTGCCTTCCAAGGCAGGCTCCTGTCTTACACTGTATTAAAGCATCTTCCTTTTTTGCAACTGTTTCCTTATGTTGAGCATGTGGTCTACTAGATCTGCCAGGTCCTTTTCTGCAGAGCTGGTACTAACAACCAGCTCTATCCTGTGCTTATGTAGCTGATTCTTCTTGAAAGAGTAGAACCTTTCCTTGACCTTACTCAGCTGCATCCCATTTTTCAAGTCACTCTGTTTTGTCATGATCTTTCCAAATCCTCATCTTCTCTCTGATTTCTCTGTAGTCCCTCTTAGTGCTGTGTTATCTGCAGATGGAATAAATACAGTTTCTATTCTGTTGTGCAGGCCCATAACAAAATCCTCTATATCAGTATGGACACCTTATAAATGCTAGGATGAAATAAAAAATTTTCAGAGTCTAGTCAGCACTTTCTTAGAAACTGCAGTCAAACAAGAACAAAAACGAAATCTAGAAACACAGATTTTTTTTCATTCTTTTGCTCATTAAGTACTTGTTTGTTACAGTTAACAAGTTAAAAAATCAAGTATTCACCTCATTCTAAAATCAGAGTTAATATCAGGAGTAGATGACATGTATTTCTGTTTTAGCACTAGTCAATTTAAACATCAGTCATACAAGAACAGATTTACAGCTGAAATTGGTTGCTTTCTCAGAATAAATGAAGCAGGAAGCCTGTTATTTCCTCACTCAATCTTTTGCATATAGCATATGTATTGTAAGTATAAGCCATGTATTTCAAGGTCTGCAGAATTTAAATGCATCCATATCTTGCAAAAGGAGTCTTAAAACTTACTCTCAAGACACTGATTATTCTGGAGCATGCATCATTTGGGAGTGTATTAAATAATAACAACCTGCAGTGGGGAAGAAATTTTATTCCATAGTCCAAAGTCTTTTTTATCTTTTCTAATATCCAACTTCATGGAACTAGCTCTTCTCCTCATGGTAAATACAGTTTCATGGTGTTACCTAACAAATCTCTTTAAGTTTGGAAAAAATGTCATCTATTTCCATACACTTAGGAAATTACAGCAGAATCAGTTATTTCCCTGAAAGGTTAAACATTTCTGAATTGTAGCCATTGTATATCTTTGCTGTAATTTGGTCACTGTCCTGGTTTTGTCTGGGATAGAGTTAATTTTCTTCTTAGTAGCTGGTACAATGTGTTTTGAATTTAGTGTGAAAATAATGTTGATAACACACTGATGTTTTATTTGTTGCTAAGTAGCGCTTCTCCTAAGTTAAGGATTTTTCAGTTTCCCATGCTATGCCAGCAAGCAGGTGTACAAGAAGCTGGGAAGAAGCATAGCAAGGACAGCTGACCTGAACTAGCCAAAGGGATATTCCATACCATTGAACGCCATGCTCAGTATATAAACTGGGAGGAGCTGGCTGGGAGGGGTGGATCGCTGCTCAGGCATTGGTTAGTGGGTGGTGAGCAACTGCATTGTGCATCACTTGTTTTTTCTTTGTTTGTTTGTTTTTCTCCTTTTTTTTTTGTTATATTCCTTTTCATTACTATTATTATTACTATTAATATTATTATTATCATCTTTTATTTTACTTTAGTTATTAAATCATTCTTATCTTAACCCATGAGTTTTACTTTTTTTTTTGTATTGTGAGTGAGCAAGCGGCTGCGTGGTGCTTAGTTGCTGGCTGGGGTTAAATCACGACAGTCTCTCACAAGTCCTCTCCCAAGTTGCATAGAAAGAGTGTTATATGTTTCAGATAGAATTTCATACATTATTAGAACAGCAACCATCTTTCTGAAAGGCAAAGCAGAACAATGGGAGTTCAAGAATATAAGTGAAAATGTTCTTACTGGATCTTGTGTTCCTCACTGATCAGAACATGAGTAAGAACTTCTGTGTGTCTTTACAAGTTCTCTTCAAGGCTAAGAGCATATTTGGTGTCTCTGTATTATTGGAGATTCTTAATACTCATCTGTCTTACAGGACTTCTCAAATATTTTTTCAGCACTTCGAGACTTAAATGAGAGATACTATTTGAGTGGAAAGCATGATGATGACAATTTTTTTAATATCTCCACAATAATGACTTATTACTACTCTTCACTCAATTTCTTAGCCAAAGCACTTGATAGTCTCATTCAATCATCTATATAGTAAAATTCCTTATTTACAAAAATAAAAGACTTATCCTGATTAAATTGCCTCCCTTTAAACAAAGATGAACAATTTTCGCTGTGGGTCTTCAACACTTAGCTGGAATATAACCAAACAGATGTCAAGAAATGGTAAGAAGCATCTTAAGAAGCTACTTAAATTATGAGTGGCTTTGTGTAGTTCTAAAATTTGCATCTTTTCCATTCTGAGTGGCAAGAGTGGAGACTTATTCTTGTTGCATGGATATGTTGAAGTCAATCTATTTTTCACAGGGCTGTCCAAAGGAAAAATGACAAATTAAGTAATTAAAATCTTTATGGAAGACAAAGCCTAAAATAGGATCACCAATTATTGCAACTACATTGCTCATCATGAGCAATGGTTGCTTGAGAACCTGAAGAGACCTTGTTCTATACCATTACAGAGCAGAAGGCCTTTTAGCAGTAATACCCTTGGATAGTTGTGATGGTCAAGTATGTATACTCTGTCTTACACAGAGGAGTTGAAGCCTTGCCTGGCATTTTTAAGTGCTACCACAAAGCAAAAAATCAATTATAATGGTTTTTAATACTGAGTTGCCACTTCAGGGCAGGGACTGGTTTTGTGCTTATAGGACGTCTAATAAAACAGGACCACAATTTAATTAAAAGGTCAAAGAACTTCTAAAATTGAAATGATAAAAAATAACTGCTATAGTAACGTATTTCACAGAACCATCCTGCAAACCCCAAAGAACCTGGCTAGAACGGCTGAGCCAGTACAGAGCAGGTGATAATTAACTTCTTCTGTATGCCAATGTCACATTAGGACTTAGAGCAAATCTTCTTGCTGCAGTTTTAGCTCAGTATTTCTTTACCTATTCACCATGGACAGAGAGAACAGATCATTCTTTTTCTTTCTGAAGCAGCCTTTTATGTACTTGAAGGCTGTTAATTCAACTCTGTTCAGTATTCTGGTTTTTACTCTCAGTAATACCAGTTCACTCAGTCTTTCTTTGAAGGTCATACATTGTAGACTTCTGCTCATTCTCATTGCTATCCCCCAATATACATCTAAAGTGTTCATTTTTTTCTTGAAGTGCAGTGCTATCTTCTTGACCTAGCACGAATATTGCAGTATACTGTTAAATATAGAAGGTTTCCAGAAAGCTGATAAAATGCATCCTGTTAAAAAGTTGACCGGCAAATAAAAAGCTAGAGGAATGAGTCCATAGCAATGCCTAGAGCACTGTTTGCTAATGTTAACATAATAGTAAGTGCATGCTTGTGTGAGAACTGGCAGGTAAACATACTGTCTGCTATGAACAATTTCAAACCTCCTGGGGGCAGTGAAGATAAGAAACCAACACACCTACCCCAAAAGCAGACTCCAGCCAATTCAGTTTAATAGCTAGATCTCATCTCTCCAGTGCTGCATCAGTTTGGTACCCAGTATAATGAAATGAGTAATCCCATCACCTCTTCCTACTACTAATGCTGTCAGCAAATTGCAACAGCTTAAGTAGCTCAGGAGAAAGTCTCATCCTGCTGTTTCCTAAACTTAACCCACTTGGAATCCATGTGTTATGGAACAAGAGTACAAACTGAAGGCTTCCTAGCAATATTTCAGTGAATGACAGAGGGAATTACTGTTATTTCCAAGAGAAGAAAATGTGAAACAAGTTTAACTAGATAAAATGAGCCTGGACAGTGCTAATAAAAGCCATTCCAGAGAGATTGCAAGTAATTTTATAAAGAATATTGTTGATTGCATGCCTACTGGACAAGTTAATACAGTGAAAGATGTTTGAGAAGAGGAAATGAACAGAAGATTGAGACTGGTTTATACATATTTGAAAAAAACCTGTGTCATAGCAAAAAAACAGCATGCCAGTCTGCTTTCAAATATGTAGTCAGCGCATTTTGGTTTGCTGATGATGGGGAGGTACGTGGATAGCCTAGTTCGGATAGCCTAGATAGGCTAGCACAAGTGACTTCAAAGTGATTAATACTTAAGATACCTGAGGCAGAGTAACTAGAAGTGCAAGATGTAAATAAGAAAATAAAGAACATGAATAGTAATGCTCTTCACACCTGGTGAGAAAGAGCACATTGTTGACATGGTGTGATAGCTACAGATGGTAACTGAAGTGGGAAATGTGTGAGAGGTAGTGACGAAATACAAGGATTTGTAGGACCCTTCTGAAGAAGACCTGATTTTCAAAGGTGCTTTCAAGTCAGGAGTATACAACCCTATAAGTCAATTGGAGAAGGTGGGAGATAAAATTTTGTTTATTAATTACAAATATGTTAATGGTAGTGAATGGGAACTCCCTAGTTGTTTAATCAGAGTGTCATTGCTCTACTACAAGGGTTTACTTTAAGACTATGTTAGGTAGTTCTCTTGTCTTAAAAATGAATTAGCAGTAAACTTTAACTTCTTTCATACTTCACAATTTAGGCAGGTGTTAACTGAAGTATAGGTAAATAAATTGAAATAATGAGCACATTTAATTAGGAACTAAATTGTCTGAGAAATTATATCCTAAGCTGCATAGAACATGAGCCAAACACAAGGAAACAGTTCATGTGTAACACCTATCAATGCATGCAATGATGCAATGCATATATCACTATCAAGTAACATTTGGAGTTCCATATTTACCATGTCTCTATGATTCCACTTCAGTTTTGATTGCCTTGCAGTTAGCAAGTTACTATTAAATAACAAAATCAATAACAAAAAATGCAGAAATGCCTGCTCAGACGTTTATGTTAGAAGAAAAGGCTGTGACCTTTTCGCCATTTATAAAAGATTAAGCAACAACCTTGATAAAGCAGTAGCCACTGTTTTATGTCTGAGATTGGTGGCATTCAGTAAGGTCTCCAGACAGCAAACTGTCCTAAAAAAAATTGCTGGCATAATGCAGTCACCTTCAGTAGAGCTTCCACCACCATCGCAATTAGCTACCATCTCAATTATCTCCTTCTTGTATTCTAGTGACAAACAAGCAGCCCTGAAGCACTTATCACGGTCTGTGCTTCCTCTTTCATTTTCCAGATAACATTTAGACCTAGGTATCACAGAATAGGATGTTGTGGATGTTCCTTTCCCAGGGAAGGGGTTACATGCCTCAGAGGAGCAAAAATATCCATGAGAAATCATGAAGCTTGAATCCATTTTTTTCCTGAAAAGTAAGTATTTTGGTATTTTCATTGACTACCTGCTCCTTCACACAGGATTCCTAATACCAATCTCTCAACCTTGACCATACAGCAAATCATGCTCCCATTTGCTCCCGGCTGCAGAGCACGTATCAGCTCAGGAGCAAGAAATATGTACTTCTTGGAATAACATCCTTTGGGCATGCAGCGGGTGCTCTAGTCCCACAGCACTTCTAACAACTTATGAGAAATGAAGGTCCTGTGGGAAGTTCTTATCTGCACCACATGCTCTACCGTGGAGGCAGAAACTAGCCTGTAGGGTCTAACCATTTTCTCAATAAATCAAAATGGCAACATTCAGCTCTATTCCTTTTACAAGTCAGAATGAAATAAGTTATCCTACAGCAAAATCAAGCAAAGATGTTGGAGTAAGGAAACTGTATGACTTTTTGATCTCAAGAGCTGCTATACTATGTGACTAGGGAAAGAAGAGGGGATTTTCAGGAAACAAAGGCTAAGTAGAAGGAAATCAGATAGCAAGTGAATGTCAGTATTTTTTGTTTTATTTCAATATGGGAATTTAAATTGATGACTTCCTGGGCTGCAGATTAAAAAGTTACAGTGAATGCAGAAATCTTTCACACAGACCATGTTGGAGGCTTGAAATTCTCTCTCCAGTATTTGACACAGCAGTTTTAATCTTCATGTTAGCTCTTGGGAACTATCTGACCAAAGGTAAATAGCCAGCTTGTCTCTTAATGAGCATCTGGATAACAATCTACAGTAACCTTAGGTTTGTGAGGAAGGGATGCTGCTTAAAGCATGTGTGCTATTTTCTGGATGGGACACTGGGAACGGATTTAAGTAAGTTTTATTGAATGAGATTAAACAAATGATTTTAGCAAACTATAAAATTAGTTAAATAAGTTCAGCATAATCAGATAACTTTCCTAATCAATCATACACTAGAAATTATTTTTCTGCTTAGCCAAATCTGCATTTATATGTCCCAGGTACCAACCTCAGCAGTAAATAGGTACACTATTCCTACTACATAAATGACCATTTTCATTTTGCATGTATCAAAAGATTTTTTCCAATATTTTTAGAATTTTCCTTAACAGATACTTATTTCTTACAAGAAATACTTTCACACATGAATGTAACTTACCCTGTAACTGCTGTAAACTAGTATGAACAGCCTAAAAACATTTAGTCCCCACTTCTTCAAAATCAGCTCTTAAAATGACACTGTTCATAAAGATTTTCATTATTGGATTTGGGGCTCTATTCAGATTCAATAAATAAATTAAAACCTCATTCTCAATCTACCACCATTGCTAGTAATGAAACATAAACTGGATGGTAAATGAGTGAACCATATCGGTGTCTTTTCCATAGGAAATATAAAAACATATATTGATTTTGATAAATAAATCACTGTCACTTACAGTATGGCTGTAGTTGTGTGGCTTGCACTGCTAGAGAAATAAAAACTCTAGGTCTTGCCTAACAAGATGATTTATCTAACAATTGTACATGGGTTAGAAAGGAGAGACCTTTATTTTCTCCCTTTCCTCACAGATGTATAGATCCTTCCCCTGACACCGTCTGGATGGTATGCATTGGATTCTAGTGGTCTCCACTCATTTTATCTGCACAGCAGTGGCCCCAAGAACTAACATGCTCATAAACCCTCTCTTATGAGCATATTATACCACTAGATGTTTAAGCAGGACTTGAAACCATTTTGTATTAAAAAAATGAAGGTACAGAGTAACCATTATTTAGCTGAAACTGGAAGGGCTTTTCACCAAGCAACATTCATAGCAGAATCCCCATTCACTTCTGGAAGATGAAATTCAGCAAGGACATAGTAAGAATTATCAGAAATCTGTATTTACGGCCACAACCACTGAAATTACATTCTTGCTGCCTTTATAGTAGGAATCAAGTAAACAAAGACAGAAACTGTGTGGATAAAAATATTCCTATGAATCTGAAAGTTGGTGACTATGATTCATAATTAGTAATCACTTCTTTAACGTATGCCTGTATTCTTTTAAGGACTAAGGTTAACAATAGTTTCTAGTGTTTCTTGCTTCCTATTCTTTCACCAGGTTAGCAACTGCAAGACATCTCTTTCATTTTAATTGGCCAAAAAGGAAACCATGAAGACTGATCACCAAATGCTTTTTCCAGACTTTAAGATAAGTAGGGTTAAGAAACAGAAGGAAAATTAAATAAGAGGAGGGGGAGTATGAAGCAATGTTTAATGCCTTTGGCATTATTTCATTTAGTGGTGAATGCTACACGATGCTTCAAACTGAGATCACAGTTGAGCAGACAGAAAAGAAAAATATAATTTTGTCTGTGAAGTTGTCAGAAAGATGAACCTGTCAAGAGGTAGAGAAATAGGTCACATGAAAGTTAATGGAAAGTAATGAATGGAATACATTGTGCCACAATGCTTCATCTCAATTAAAAGTTCACATGCTGAATGCCATTTAAATTGACAGATACCCAGCTCTTATCAGCCTGCTTATTTATAGTCTTTGCATTTATAAAGGCTGTTGTTTATCCCACTGGGTAGCCTCTGGAATCCTCCTGTTGCATTTCTTAGTCAAGAACAATCGAAGTGTAAAGTAGTGAAATGCCAGGATTCATAGAAAAGTGTTTCATGGGAGAATGTTTCTCTATTACAGATGTTCAGGTGCTTCAGAATAAACTGATGTTAGAGAAAGACTGGATTTTTCCTTCTAGCAGTGTCCAACACTAGACTGACATGAACTAACCATTGCTCTTTGACCATAGCAATGTCATCACTTCAAGAGGCAGCTCCAACACCCCTTTTTAGCAGTTCAAGACAAAAAAGAGTGGTTTGGAAGGCAATACAGGGATTATGTCATACCTGCATGACATGCCACACTGCTGCACCCCAGCTTCCAACACAGAGGTGTGATGAGAATAATGAACTTGCTGAAAGGGCTATATGTGGTGGGTTGACCCTGGTTGGATGCCAGGTGCCCACCAAAGCCGCTCTATCACTCCCCCTCCTCAGCTGGGGGGGAAGAAAATATAACAGAAGGCTCGTGGGTCAAGATAAGGACAGTTTAATACAGTGATAGCAAAGGTCGCGCGTGCGAAAGCAAAGAAAAAAAAACAGATGATGTTATTCTCTACTTCCCATCAGCAGGCGATGTCTAGCCACTTCTCGGGAAGCAGGGCTTCAGTACGCGTAGTGGTTGCTCCGGAAGACAAAATGCCCCCCCCTCTGTCTCCCTTTACTTAGCTTTTATATCTGAGCTGACGTCATATGGTATGGAATATCTGTTTGGTTAGTTCAGGTCAGCTGTCCTGATTGTGTCCCCTCCCAAGATCTTGCCCTGCCCCAGCCTGCCATTGAGGGGAGGGCAAAAATGTTGGGGAGACAGCCTTGATGCTGTGCCAGCACTGCTCAGCAGTAGCCAAAACACTGGTGTGCTATCAACACCTTTCTAGCTACTGATGCAGGGCACAGTGCTATGAGGGCTGCTGTGGGGAGTATTAACTCCATCTCAGCCAGACCCAATACAATCTCCACCCCTTATTCCATACCATTTGCGTCCTGCTCAGGTCCCACATAATTTAATACAGATATCTTCTAACCATATTATTGTATTTAATTCTCATTACTGAAATCCTTTCTTACCAACACTTACAGCTGAAACTACGTACTGAAACCACTTTTATACCCAATGTACAGATTTATACATTCTTATTAATTACTATCCCTTGTCCTTTAAAAGATAGATGTTCCATGGGCTTCTTCCACTCCTCCAGATGTTCACACTCAGGTTATGACTTAGGCCCCATCCATCAAGATGAGTGGTCAGGACAGGAAAAGCAGTATGTTCGAATGCTGGGCACCAACACCCGCTTGGTTTGGGTCACCGATGCACTTGTCTGGTTCCTTGCGAAGTTCACTCCTCTGCAGTTCAGGTCATTCCTGCTACATTACTTCCTACAACATACAACTCACATCACAGATTATTTTTCCCCCAAGGTTAAATGTCCTTGAGGCACACACTGGGTCTCCCCATCCTTCCGCATTACCCACCAAGTACACCCAGGTCCCTGAGCAAAGACAATCCCACGAATGGGTTTGCCTTTTCCCGTGGGAGGTGCAATCCACACTGCCTTCCCCAGCCACTTCCCCATGTGCACTACAGGGACCTTATCTCCTCCCACAGTATGTAGGGGTTTTGTTTGGGCAGGACCAGGACGGTTAGCAGATCCTCTGGTGTTAACTAGCCAAGTGGCTTCTGCTAAATTTGTATCCCAATGTTTCCATGTCCCATTGCCTAGCGCTCTCAACATAGTCTTCAACAGTCCATTATATCTCTCAATTTTTCCAGATGCTTGCGGGTGATAGGGTATGTGGTACACCCACTCAATGCCATGTTTCTTTGCCCAGGAGCTTATGAGGTTATTTCGGAAATGAGTCCCATTGTCTGATTCAATCCTTTCTGGGGTACCGTGTCGCCATAAAATTTGCCTTTCGAGGCCTAAGATGGTGTTTCGGGCAGTGGCATGGTTTACAGGATATGTTTCTAGCCAACCAGTAGTTGCTTCCACCATGGTGAGTATGTAGCGCTTGCCTTGGCATGTTCGTGGCAGTGGTCCAATGTAGTCAATTTGCCAGGCCTCGCCATATCGAAAGCCCAGCCACCGCCCTCTGTTCCAGGGAGACTTTACTCTGGTCGCTCGTTTGATTGCAGCACATGTTTCACATTCATGAGTGACCTGTGTGATGGCCTCCATGGTCAGGTCCACCCCTCGATCACGAGCCCACCTATATGTTGCATCTCTCCCTAGATGTCCTGATGTCTCATGGGCCCATCGAGCTACAAATAGCTCACCCTTACGCTCCCAGTCCAGGTCCACCTGAGCTATTTCTATTTTGGCAGCCTTGTCTACCTGTTCATTATTTCGATGTTCTTCAGTGGCACGGCTTTTGGGCACGTGAGCATCTACATGACGTACCTTTAGAGTCACGTGTTCTACACGGGCAGCAATGTCCTGCCACAATGCTGCTGCCCAGATGGGTTTACCCCTGCGTTGCCAGTTGGTCTTCTTCCACTGCTGTAGCCACCCCCATAGGGCATTAGCCACCATCCAGGAGTCAGTATAGAGGTAGAGTACCGGCCACTTTTCTCGTTCAGCAATGTCTAGGGCTAGTTGGATGGCTTTCACTTCTGCAAACTGACTTGACTCGCCTTCTCCTTCAGTGGCCTCAACGACTTGTCGTGTGGGACTCCACACAGCAGCTTTCCACTTCCGATGGTTCCCTACCACACGACAGGATCCATCAGTAAACAAAGCGTAACACCTTTCGTCTTCTGATAGCTCATTATATGGTGGTGCCTCTTGGGCACGAGCCACCTCCTCAGGTGATGCTCCAAAATCTCTGCCTTCTGGCCAGTCCATGATCTCTTCCAGAATTCCTGGGCGGTTAGATTTCCCCAGTCGAGCTCGTTGTGTGATCAATGCTATCCACTTACTCCATGTAGCGCTGGTTGCATGATGTGTAGAGGGGATGTTTCCTTTGAACATCCAGTGTAGCACGGGCAATCGTGGTGCCAAGAGGAGATATGCTTCTGTACCAACAACTTCTGAAGCGGCTCGAACCCCCTCATATGCTGCTAGTATTTCTTTTTCAGTCGGGGTGTAGTGGGCTTCTGATCCTCGGTACCCCCGACTCCAAAACCCTAATGGTCGACCTCGGGTTTCTCCTGGTGTTTTCTGCCACAGGCTCCAGGTGAGACCATGCTCCCCAGCTGCAGTGTAGAGTACATTTTGTACATCTGGTCCTGTCCGGACAGGCCCAAGAGCTACTGCACGAGCTATTTCCTGTCTGATATGCTCAAAAGCTTGTTGTTGTTCAGGGCCCCATTCAAAATAGTTCTTTTTCCGCGTTACTCGATAGAGAGGGCTCACAAGCTGACTATAACCTGGAATATGCATTCTCCAGAACCCCACAAGGCCTAGGAAAGCTTGTGTTTCTTTCTTGTTGGCTGGTGGAGACATAGATGCTATCTTGTTAACCACATCCATTGGGACATGACGGCGTCCATCCTGCCATTTTATTCCCAAGAATTGAATCTCCTGTGCAGGTCCCTTGACCTTACTTTTCTTTATGGCGAAACCAGCTTTCAGAAGAATCTGAATTATTTTTTTTCCCTTCTCAAACACTTCTTCTGCCTCGTTGCCCCACACGATGATGTCATCTATGTATTGTAAATGTTCAGGGGCATCGCCTTGTTCCAGTGCCATTTGGATTAATCCGTGACAAATGGTAGGGCTGTGCTTCCACCCCTGGGGCAGTCGATTCCAGGTGTATTGGACACCTCTCCATGTGAAAGCAAACTGTGGCCTGCATTCTGCTGCCAAAGGAATGGAGAAAAATGCATTGGCAATATCAATTGTAGCATACCATGTGGCTGCCTTTGATGCCAGTTCATATTGGAGCTCTAACATGTCCGGTACAGCAGCACTCAGTGGCGGTGTCACTTCATTCAGGCCGCGATAATCTACTGTTAACCTCCATCCTCCATCAGACTTTTGCACTGGCCATATAGGACTATTAAAAGGTGAATGAGTCTTACTGATGACTCCTTGGCTCTCTAGGTGATGAATCAGCTCATGGATGGGAGCCAGGGAGTCTCGGTTTGTCCGATATTGCCGACGGTGCACTGTCCTGGTAGCGATCGGCACCTGCTGTTCTTCAACTTGCAGCAATCCCACAGTGAAGGGATCTTCCGAGAGGCCAGGCAGGGTAGATAGCTGTTTGATCTTCTCTGCATTTACAGTGGCTACACCAAAAACCCATCGGTACCCCTTTGGGTCCTTGAAGTACCCTCTCTTGAGGTAGTCTATGCCAAGGATACAAGGGGCCTCTGGGCCGGTCACAATGGGGTGCTTTTCCCACTTGTCCCCTGTCAAGCTCACTTCAGCCTCCAGTATAGTCAATTCTTGGCATCCCCCTGTCACTCCCGAGATCCAGATGGGTTCTGTGCCCCTGTATCCTGATGGCATCAGTGTACACTGTGCACCAGTGTCTACCAAAGCTTTATACTTCTGTGGGTCTGATGTGCCAGGCCATCGAATCCACACAGTCCAGTATATCCGGTCATCCCTTTCCTCCTCCTGGCCGAAGGCAGGGACCCTCTATTGCTGTTCCTCATCAGAATATTCACTGTCCGATCCTTGCGGTACCAGACCAGAAGTCCCCTCACCAGAATCAAGGGAGGTGGTTTCAGTTCTTCTGCGCTTGGAGGATCGCTGAGTGCTTTCTTGGGCCTCTACAGCAACTACGCTGACAGCCTTCTTCTTGGGTGACCCCTTCTTAACAGCTGTCTTCCCTCTCAGTTCACGTACGCGGGCTTCCAGCTTAAAGGTAGGTTCACCATCCCACTTCCTCATGTCCTCCCCTTGGTCACGCAGGAAGAACCAGAGTGTACCACGTGGCATACGCCTTGGGCTCCCTTTCCCTCTGACTTGGGCAGGAGAGGACTGATTTCTTGGAGCATCTCTAACAGCCAAGGCACTGTCCTGTAGGGATGAGGAGGCACAGAGATTTTCCTCAAAGTTTTGGAGCCAAGACGACACTTTCTCCACAGTTGGTGTTTCCATATCTGGACAATACATTGCTGCCAAGCTGTTAGAATACGATGCTGGGGCACCTTGAATCACCTTTCGCCACATGGCCCGTGTGCACAGGACATCCTCTGGATCTTTGGATACTTCCTCATCATCTAGATCACTGTAGATGACTTCCACCACTGCTAACTCTCTCAGATACTGGATGCCTTCATCTGCAGTAGTCCACTTTTCTGAGGAATTCACAAGATCTTCCTTGAATGGGTATCTTGCCCTCACACTTGAGAGGAGCCGGCTCCAGAGACTGCAAACTGCTGCCTCTTTTCCAATTCCTCTTTCAATTCCCCGGTTTCTAGCGAGGGATCCCAGTTGTTGGGCTTCCTTGCCTTCCAGTTGCTGACTATCAGCCCCGTTATCCCAGCATCGGAGCAGCCAGGCAGCAATCCGCTCACCTGGCTGGCGGCTGTAATCTTTCCGCAAGTCCCGAAGTTCTGAGGACGTCAGGGACCGGGTAGTTTCCGCTTCCTGTTTAAGCTCCCTCACTCCTTCCTCCAATTTCTTTGTTGAAGGACCAGCTTCTAGATCAAACCCTTCCTCTTCTTCTTCTTCCCTCACTAATCGATGGTATGGACCCGTTGATCTCCTTGTCCACTGCTTCCTTTTCACTACTGGGGCAATTACTGTAGTTGTTGTTGTTTGGGTCCCTATCTCGAGCATGGTGTCCTCAGATACAGTCTGGGTCCCTGCCTCAACCATGGTCCTCTGACAGTGTTGAACTATGGCTCGGTAGGCATAGGCCAGGCCCCAGTACAGTGCAAGAAGCTGCTGGTTCTCATTGGGATAAGCCAGGCACCCTTCTATCAGGTGGCGTGTCAGTTTGCCAGGGTTACTTGCCTGTTCAGATGTAAAGTCCCAGGTTATGGGAGGTGATAACCGTCCTAGGAATCTGCCCAAATCCTTCCATATACCCTGCCACCCAGGGACCGGTCGCTTGAGGGCACATTTCAGTATTGCCTCACCTAAAACTTGCCTTCTCTTATACCAGGATGAGACCAGATTCCACAATACCCATAATATGCCACCAGTATTAATTATTAGTATTAAACAGCTCACATAAGGGTGAACAAGGACCTCGGGAGCCTGCATAATAAAACCATTCACATCAATGCCTGGTAGGGAGAGGGAGATGTGTTCTCTCATCTCCTCCACAAGATAGCTCCCACAACACAGCAAAACCATCAGCGCCAGGACAAAACACATAGACATTATTTGTATTAGCACGTTCCCGCGTTCCTTCGTTCTCCCCACAAGATAGCTCCCACAGCACAACAGAGCCATCAGTGCCAGGACAAAGCACGCAGCCATTATTTGCATTAACATGTTCCCAAACTCAGCAAGCTAGAGATAAGCAAGCAGCTAACAAGCTCGGTGACCTGCACAGGAGCTTGCCACTTAATAACTAGCTATAGAATGCTTAATGCAAAACTGCCGTTGTCGTGCCCCACGTTGGGCGCCAAAAAGGACTGTGGTGGGTTGACCCTGGTTGGATGCCAGGTGCCCACCAAAGCCGCTCTATCACTCCCCCTCCTCAGCTGGGGGGGAAGAAAATATAACAGAAGGCTCGTGGGTCAAGATAAGGACAGTTTAATACAGTGATAGCAAAGGTCGCGCGTGCGAAAGCAAAGAAAAAAAACAGATGATGTTATTCTCTACTTCCCATCAGCAGGCGATGTCTAGCCACTTCTCGGGAAGCAGGGCTTCAGTACGCGTAGTGGTTGCTCCGGAAGACAAAATGCCCCCCCCTCTGTCTCCCTTTACTTAGCTTTTATATCTGAGCTGACGTCATATGGTATGGAATATCTGTTTGGTTAGTTCAGGTCAGCTGTCCTGATTGTGTCCCCTCCCAAGATCTTGCCCTGCCCCAGCCTGCCATTGAGGGGAGGGCAAAAATGTTGGGGAGACAGCCTTGATGCTGTGCCAGCACTGCTCAGCAGTAGCCAAAACACTGGTGTGCTATCAACACCTTTCTAGCTACTGATGCAGGGCACAGTGCTATGAGGGCTGCTGTGGGGAGTATTAACTCCATCTCAGCCAGACCCAATACACTATAATATGCTAACTGGTGGGTTACAGCTTTATCCTTGCATTACTCTGTTGCAAGAAGTGGGTAATAGTTTATAGAGATGACTTGAGCCACTTTTAGGTGAGAAAAAGCTTTGTAGCTTTTATATGGGGAGAATGACTTAAAGCCGAAGGTGAGACACATAAGGATAACATAGGTACTACTAAAATTGGGAACATGATGGGAGCATGCTGAGGAGAAAAAAGTTACGCATCAGAAGGGTGCACTTTTTGAGTTGTATGTGAACTCTCATTCTCTCCAGGTCAGGTGTCTGACTTAGAGCTCCATGTTTAAGTACTTCATCCCTCTTCTTAAGTTAAGCACTTCACAAAACTCACTTGTCTCAGGGTGATAGTGGGAGGCATTGTCTATGTAATTGCTTACTAGTCCTTGAACTTGCTCAGGAAATGAGAGCTCTGGTGTGTAGCCCTCCTTCAGTGCCAGGATCTCAACCACATTTCCTCCAACTCCACAGTAAATGCCTGCGTTGTGTAAGAGTTGGGGAGCACCTTTCACTTCCCATGTTACAGCTGTGCCACTGAGCTGCCTACACCGCCAGAGGAAGCTAGCAAGATGGAGCCTGACATTGCAGGAACGGTCCGCCACTACAAGGTGGGAGGGATGAGTATGGATCTCTGTTTTGTGATGAACAGAAGGAAGCCAGAGTGCCACAAGCATACCAAATACAACAGAAACACACAGGGTGTTTGGTAGCTTTACTGACTGAGAGCAGAGCTGAGGCAGATATTAACAACTTCCTTGCTCAGACTGGGAGACCAGTGTGCATGTGTGTCGTGGTTTAACCCCAGCCAGCAACTAAGCACCACACAGCTGCTCACTCACCTCCCTCACAGTGGGATGGGGGAGAGAATCAGAAGGGTAAAAGTGAGAGAACTTATCGGTTGAGATAAAGACAGTTTAACAGTTAAAGCAAAAGCTGCTCATGAAAGCAAAGCAAAACAAGGAATTGATTCCCCACTCCCCATCGGCAGGCAGGTGTTCAGCCATCTCCAGGAAAGCAGGGCTCCATCACATGTAACGGTGACTTGGGAAGACAAATACCATGACTCCAGATGTCCCCCCTTCCTTCTTCTTCCCCCAGCTTTTCATTGCTGAGCATGCCATCATATGGCATGCAATATCCCTTGGGTCACCTGGGATCAGCTGTCCCAGCTGTGTCCCCTCCCAACCCCTTGTGCCCCTCCAGCCTCCTCGCTGGTGGGGTGGGGGGAGGAGCAGGAAAGGCCTTGACTCTGTGTAAGCACTGCTCAGCAGTAATGAAAACATCTCTGTATTATCAATGCTGCTTTCAGCACAAATCCAAAATGTATCCCCATACTAGCTACTATGAAGAAAATTAACTCTATCCCAGCCAAAACCAGCACATTCTCCACCCCTGTAACACTCCCTGCCCTTTTAGGCAGAAGCCCAAACATGGGCACCAAACACTTCCACTGCCAAAGTGTTAATGGGATGCTTCATTTTAGGTAAAGATGTTTCTTAGTCAAATTGATTATGGTTTAGCTCCTCCTAGGGCTTTTTTTTTTTGACTCGGAGCCCTGACAGTAGTGATTTTGGAACAAAGACTGCATCAAATTTACAAGTGCACAGGTGTTCCAGGCATGGTGGGAGGCTGGACTATATGGGAGACATTCAGTGTAGCCTTATCTGGGGGGACACAGTGCATCTCAGTGGCTAAGAGCAAAACAAAACCCAAGACAATCATCAGTGAAAGAAAAACAAGCTCATAGTTCTGTGGCTCCAGTTTACAACAGATCCAAGATCTGTGCTGCTCTGACAGTCAGGCTGGCAATTATCAAAGCCAGGAATAGGAGAAAAAACCTCTTACAACTTGCACAATTGCACAAGTACACAGACATCTTTTAGAGAGGTTATAAATGAAAAGGAGAACTGTTCACTCTTAGCTTACAAACATGTAAATGAGCATTGCTACCATGCAAATCGAAATATCTGCTTGTGATTTGAAAAAAATCATACCTGTGTGTGAAGGTCTGATCCTGAATTAGCTGCTTACATTTAACTTTCCTAAGCTGTATATGTTCTAAGGATCTGAGCACTAAGAATTTTGCACTGAATTCATACTGATTCTTACTTGTTCAGCATAGTTGAGAAATTGAGCACTTTGGGTAGCTGTCTCCTCTCCTCACCCAAAGCCTTAGGCTTATTCTGCTGTTGAAAGCCTGAAAAAGAATCGATCAAGTGTTAATTTTAAAATCCTTCTAAGTGGAATTTGTTCTCAGTTAATATTTAAGTACTGCCTACAATGCATGTAATAAAATGGGAGCATGTTTTGGAAAGCCCTGATTGGATGTGCATGTCAGCTGTTGCTCTGCTAGCCTAATGCAATTTGATTTTGATACAATGTAATGGAGCACAGTGATGAAAAACAGCAATCCTAATAAGGCTCCTCTTTTCACAGTTTATTTTTGGCCACTGAAGCAGGTGCTTCTTTATCCCTCCCTCTTTCAGAGCATGTAATCTCAAAATAATTAGCTAAGATGACTTTTCTTTGTGTCATAATTAAATGAAATCTAAGTAACAGACTATTACTTCTATATTGCAAAACCGTAGGGTCAAATTTTCAACTAGTATGTACTGGCAGCACAGACATCAGCTGAACAAAGAAAAAACCTACAGCAGCAACAACTTTACTCACAGAAAAGCAATGGATGAAGGGGACCCAACTGTCCTTTATGTGCTCAGAAGAGAGCTGGCTGCATTCCACGCTGTTTCAGTGGCCTGCTCTTTAGCATCTAGGCAAATCAGACTGAGCTGCAACTTGTATAAGGTGGATTAATGTTCAAAAGAGAATTGTATGAAGCTACCAAATTAATTTCTTTGAGATTCTGGTTTTGAACGCAGGTTTCTGGGGTGAAAGGCTAATGCATTAACTCATCACATCAAGCACATCTCATTATGCAGAAGTTAATGTTAATACACTCCATTTCCTACATTTTTAAGGATCTGATGCTTTCAGGGACTTTTTTTCTCCTTGTGCTAATTGTACTATCTGCATCTCTTATCTAATTAAACATGTAGTTTGTGTCAAAAAATTCCTTTGAACAAAACAACAATCAGGCTTTCATGAAATCACAGATCATCTAGGAAGCAGGGAAAGTAAGCTGTGGCAGAATAGGAGAGGATGCTATTCTCAGTCCCAGTGGGCAGCAAAACTAAGCGAATGAGGGTTACCTGCTGAACTGAGTACATTCACTCTTGGAAGAAAAATGCTTTTCACTTTAGAAGTATATGCAATTATCCTCTTTCTTTCCCAGCCACATACATACACATCTGGTGCTAATTCTGGCCTTTACAGGATGCTCTTTATGTCACTGGGGGGGAGGTGGGGGGAGCTATAAATGTTCTGTCATAAAAGTGCTAAGCCACCACCATAGAGAACAGTCTGTGACACTCTAGCCTCAGAGATTTTAAAGGACGTATCCAAGGCCATGTGTGAACTATGTTGTGCTGAACCAACCAAGTTGATTGGCAGCAATAACTTCTTTTCCCATCCTGCATAGGGATGTAGGATGAAGTGTAGGGAACCTTGATGAAGTCTGTTGCTGACATTTAAATAAATTAATGATGTACTCTGTATACAAACAAGAGAAGCTGATGTTTCAGCAGTGATGGGCCTGATTAGTTTTTAATGATGATGAAGCCAGCACTGTAATGGTTTGTGTTGAGCTTTTAAAGCCGAATTTTCAGTGAGCCTGTTCATGTGGAAACATAATGCTTTTATTGGTATGTTCAGCTATGTGAAGGTACGTAGATACTGGCTAAATCTAAGCTGTGCATCAAACACATGCTCCTGATTGTCACAACAGCAGACTTTGTTCAGAGAGCAAATGTGACTACCTTCACGCCTACACACCTGTTTCCTTCCCAAATAAACCATAAATCTGAAGGTGGAGAGGAAATGGCATGCATCTGGGTCTGTCCTGGACACGTCACAAAATGTCTAGCAGCTTTATACATAGGAGCTGAGAAGTGCCTCCGGCTCAGTTGATTTAGACATAGCCACTGCCATTTCCCCATCTGCTGCACTTCCAATGAAGGGGAGTTTTTGTCCTTCTGCTATAGTAGCTATGAGGCAGCTGCTATTTTATGAGAGCAATTTATGCAACATATTAAGAGAGCAATTTTAAGATGGACACATTACTGTTATTCTTTCTTGATTTGTTGCTTTTCTAGATCTTGATATTGTCAGTCTGAAAAAGAGTGGATACTTTTTGTGTATAGGAGAAAAATTCTGTTTCCATGTAGTAAAGAGAAAGTGGGAATGTTCAACACTGCCTGGTATCTTCAAGAAATTAATTGAAATTCATATTATTTTATGACACTGAGAAGACGTGGTATCAGGAAAGCATTAGTCTTGACCAAGGCTACAGAAAATTGATTCGCATGTCATTCTTAAAGCTTAAGTGACTATTAAAATGTAGATAATTTGGCTGAGTTGGTGAAGTAATCTTAAATCCTCAGAGGGGAGATGTTAAGTCAATTATGGGGACAGGTTGTAAGTTGCTCAAAAGCTAACAAAAAGATAATTCTGTTCTCTTATGCTAACAAAAAGATAATGCTGTTCTCTTACTTCTCTCACCACTCAAGTGTTGCTTGCAGCCCCTCAAAACAGGCACAGACTCAAATAAATTAAATGATCTATGATTAATACACTGTTTGTGCTTATTTTTATTAAAGGGCAGGTGGTCATGTGGGATTTTAGGGTTTTATTTCTTCATTACATCAAATAAAGGTTCTGCAATAAGAAAATCTCCAATTTACCTTCCTGTTTGGAGACAGGTAAGAAACATCTTTTCTCTCCTACTTGAATACAAAAATCTCAAAATCGTTCACATATCCCCCCAAAGACCTCTAAAAAATCACATTAAGACATTGTGATAGAACAGAGATATGCTACAAGTCCACTGTGATCCACTTTAACTAAAAAGATATTTATGCTTTCAACATACAGGTTTTCTTAAGCATAACATCCATGAATGCTGACATAAGTTAAGGATATTTAGTGTCGTACTTGGAAACCACTCCCATAGGAGATTTTGGTTAGAAGCTGAGACAAAGTGTATTTTGTAGGCAGTTAAATGTCCCTTATTTTAAAGGCTGTGATAAAACATGACACCTTTGGAATCAAGAGGATAGCTGTATTTTACAAAATTCTAAAGTAACAAGAGCAATGAAACCTGATTTCCTAAGTATGTCTCTTGTGGCTGGATTTGCTGGCACCTCACACAGTGTCAGTTCTAGCTGATGCTCTTCCCATTTGGAGTGCTTGTAACATATAAACTCTCCTGTATAGACTCCCCTGTGCCTCGTAAGGGTAGAGCTCATGCTACAGTGGGCACTCCCTTTACAAGGCTGCTGAAGCTGCCTCTTCTCTGCCCCCTGGAGATTGTGTAGAACATAATACTTTTTGAGACAACTACCTCTTCCAAATTTTGAATCATTCAGACAACTGCTAAAGTCATCGGACACAGATCAGACACATATAGAGAGTGACACTGTGTAAGTCTTGTTTCCTTCTGAAACTAGTAAAAAGGAGCCGCCATGCATGCCCCGGTAGGATTGTGACAGGACAGACCCAGCTCCATCTCCCTCTGATAAGCTGCAGCACACCTCTCACTGGTTCCTGACTGATGCTAGAGCAACGCCACAAGACAGTTAATTACAAAGGATGCAAGGCAAAAAATGAAAGAAAAGAAGTATCCTTATATCTGTTTACTACTGTTCCCATTTTCCTCTTCCTAGCAGTAGAAGTGGACATTGCTAGCTGACATTGGCTCCGTGTCACTCTCAAACCCTGCAGGAGAACACACTGATGTTTTGAACACTGTTAGCTCATCCTGTTCTTTCCCAGCATATCATGTTACCTTCACAACTGAGAGAAGGATCCCTTTACTTTTCACACTGAGGTACTAGGACATACATAGCATTTAAAATGTAATATTAATTTGCATTGGTTGCAGATTGCAGTCCATTTAGTACATGGAGAGAATAGTACCTGTGCGACTAAATCACAAATGATGTGACAGGCATTTTTTTAAAAGTACCATGTAATGGTGTGTCAAAGTATTCTTCTTCTTTTACATTGCATTAAAAGAAATCTTACCCTTGAACTGCTGAGAAAATAATTTATCCTGGTATTTTTAAAGTCTGATTCAGTCCTCTTAACATAATTTCCTGAGCTTTGAACTCATTGAGTCTTCTAATAATGTCCTTAAATGAGGGAAGGAGGTAATTTTCTCTCTCACTGCCTTTGGGGGATCATCAATCATGTATCACTCACTCATAAGTGTTAGCATTGCACCATGGCTGCCTTTTTTTTTTTTTAAAGAAGCCAAATCATGTATGGAGAAAGTGCTGTAGAGTAAAAGTTTCCATTTATAAATTGCACAGTCTGTGCTGAATTGCTGTACCTCCTGCGAGGCAATTTTAGTATAAAGCCCTACAGTGATTCAGATCCCTAGCTACAATAATTTTTGTTATAACCTTTCCTTCACCCACTGCCACAACACATTTCTATAACAAGCAAATTCCATGGATGTTATAAGGACAGATTTACAAATGAGTTGTACTGTGATAGTGTCAAAGGAAATGTGCTTATTAAGCCAACGGACAATGCAAGTATTGAGTTATTTGAAAAGCCAAGCTACTTTTATTTAAATCCCAAGAAGTAGGCACCAAGATATTAAGAACTGGTTTGACTGCATGCTTATTCTTAAACATTTGCATATTCAGTTAATTTCAGTATTAAAACACTGTCAAATTAATATACTAGTCTTTTCCACTTGAAAAGCGGATTAGATCACACAAAACGTGATGGTCTTCATCTGAGCCCTCAACTGACTTTTTCAACATTATAAAAATCAATATTTGCTTTTCCAAAAAGAATTGCAATTGGCAGTAGGTGATTAGGAGAAATGAAGTCTGAATACTAACTGTACCCAGTGGCAGTAAATGTACAGGAGGAAAGCATGAAATCATTTCTGAATCTTGCTGTTTGTTGAAAATAAAAGCATTTCCATATTAGACATTACTTCTTTCAGGAAAATAAATCAGAGATGGAAGAAAATATCCCTGGTGAATTCCTGCTTCTTTATAAAGTTCTTTTTACTGAACACTTCACTGCACAGCAAGAAACAATATCTCTGCTCACCACTCCAAGGCCCGACAGCACGATGTGCTTGTTCAGGATCACACTCCCAAGGACTGTTCTCTGCTTCCTTCACCCACTCTTTCCGCTTTTTTCTTCATTACTTTCACATATCTTTCCATTCAAACAAGGCTCTCTGAACTCCATTCACTCCTGTAATAAACATTTCTAAATGGCCTTACATGAACCTTTGCTGTGGGCAGTTGCATGCCCATGTTTTGGCACGGGAGACATCATTGTTTCATAAAGATGCTTATTTGTTTCTAAATGGTTGTAGAAAAGGAACACATCTTTTCCCACTATGGTTTCATTACACTTCAAGCCAGTCTTTCATGAAGTATATATAGTAGCAGCAGCAGGGAGCAGCCTACACTTGAGGCTAGCAGTCTCACAGAAATACTATGCAAATATGACTTACTGCTTTCTCCTCTTTCATGCAAGACTTGAATAACTGGCACTGCCTCATGCCTGTCAAAAGACTGCTCTGTAAATCCATTCTGAGCAAAGAGGAAAATATAAGTAAAATGCACATGTTCACCAAGTCTGTTTTTTCACCTTTTGAACTCTAGAACAGCTTTTTAAAGCAATCAGCTGTAAGTGCAAACGATACCCTGCTGCCACTTAGCCTCCTTTCCCAAGAAACCCATTTGCAAAGTATTATTTGTTTATTTCTCTCAGGACAGAAATAAGCATTAAACATGGGAAAGTTAATATACTTCATAATGATAAACCGGGGGTTTAAATGAGCATGAAAACTTGCTGAGGCAAAGCCTTTAAAATGATTTTAAAGCTCTAATAGGATCCCTTGCATGCATTTGAAACATATATGCACACAAAGCACTGACCCAGGACATTGTCACTGCTGTTTCTATTATCATTATGACTTTGCAAGCTGTGTCTTATTAATGAGCATTCAGTGCAGTGCTTTACCTATTGTGGGAACCGCTGTATCTTCGACATGTCCCCCCTTTTTCTGAGAACCATCCCCTAATTAATATGAAACTTCTGTGAAATAAGGTAATTCTACATGTAACAGAAGAAGCCCAGAGTAGAAGATTTGCATATTGACAAGACAGTCCAGCATAACACAGAGATACCTGTGCTACCTGAATGATCGGCAGCAATCCAGCATGGGCCAAGTGTGGTACCTCCCCATGCAAAGAAGGGAGAAGACATTGAATTACCCCTGCCAGCATTACGTAAAAAGACTCACCTCAGAGAGCGGGAAAACAAAAGAAGTGAGGAATCATTGTTTTTAAGCATGCAAATATTTGGTGTCCTTTTCCTTTGCAGTCAACCACACAATCATGCACATGGAGAGCACGCACAAAATTTTTCCTCCTTGTAGAAGAGAATGGAGAAGATACACAGGTCACTGCACCAGGCTAGTGCTATGGAAGCACTTAAGCTGTCGAAGAGAGGAAGATAAAGAAGAGTCAGCAAACACAGTCTTGCTCCTGTAAACAGATGCCACAAAACTGCGCATACACAGCGTAAACTTCATTTCAAGGTTAGACGAAGAAGTACTGCAGCAGGTTTTGCATCCTACTTAATTCTTGCCGATTCAACTTAATTCCTAGGTTTCCCAAGGACAGTACAGTTCCCATGGCTTTTCTCATCCCAGAGACATACATGATGCAAAGCTGTATGCATGAACAGTCTGGGCTGGACTGTGCTTTCAGAGGCACAGGCCCTTTTATCTCCTGCAGCATGCTCAGTCTCCCACAGGATGGCTGATGCCACTGGCACTATTAATGCAGTACCTTGCCTGAATATGTGTCACTTCCATGTGAGAGCACAAGTTAGAGATGTTTCCTGGAAGTTCTAGTGTATCTGTGCAGAGACTCACATGCCTGGTCCCATGGAAGGAAGCAATCTATTGCAATACAGACATGATGGGCTTCTTACACATACATCTTCTCAGATCCAGATCCTTTTTTCATGGAACTTTCTCAACTCTTCAAATTAAGACTTCGTAATTGATGCTGCCAGCCAGAACTGCAATACTTCAGGTTTCTTTCTTGTACCTTCAGGTTTTGTTTGGCTCCAAATTAATCTGTCAGGCAAACAAGGATGAAAAGAAAAATAATGTGAGCTGCTTAGCAGGAAACTTTATCCATTTAAAGCAAATCTTCAAATAGTTATTAAAATGCAAGCTTAGCTTTCCTTTTCTTCTGCTGCACAGAAGCAGCCTCAGTGAGGCAGTCAGTATTGCCTATTTACAGAGCAGATTCTTCCCATTCTAATGTTTATTTTAATGGCTGTTTCAAGTGCAGCATATAACCAGTGAGCAGTTAAATTTTCTGCCTGCGAGAGAGCTCTTATGTGTTGAAATCCCACAGCATGTTCACTCCTAAGCAACATTCAGTTTCTAGCCTCTACCCAAACTCTGGTATTCTTTGTTTTCCATATCCACATTCTGGTCTCCATCACACATAACTCTTTCAAGTGATCTACGCATATAAATGCTAATTGACTATTGCCTAACCCAAAACTCATGCATGATTTCAATGCAAAGGCTTCCACTGACCTCATGGATCAGAACTTTGATGAACAAAAAAGCCTCATAATTGTAGACTCACCTGAAGAAAAACTCCCTCTAAGTTAAGTGAGTTTCTTTTTTCCTAAAGCAATTATCTCTGAGATCAACAAAAAGAATATTAGCTATTTTAAAAATATTTCTAAGAAAATTAAAGACCCATTCTTTTAAGAGTATTTGCGTTACATCAGAAAACATCTTTAAAGTATAACAATGCTGTTTGGAAGTATCAAATGAAACTTTTTTCTCCTAAGAAAATGTCAATTTTTTAAAATAAATCGAGCCTTTTGAAGATGGCCAATATTGTTGGAGTATCTTCCTATGAATACGATAATCAGTGGGCCATCATGCTAGCCAATTTTACTGAAAGGCTCAAAATGTGCAGGATGGTGGCTTTACAGATCTATTCGTTAGCCACTAGGTTAACAAGGTGTCAGGGTGATAGAGGCCACAACTACTCATCTGCCAATCAACAAACCATTTCTCCTAAGAAAAGGAAATAAATGAAAAAAGCTGATTGCATACCTAACCAGGTCTTGCAGATACAGGAAACCATAAAAGCATGAATATTTACTATGGGAACCTGAACAATAGAGTGCTTTTGCCAGTACTATCCAGTAATGTGATACTACTTGGGAGAACTATTCTTGCTCCATTTACTAGTTTATAGGCAGACAGAAGCTGGCTGTAACAGGAACTATCAAACAGATTTGATTTGCTGGCTTTTTGCTTCTAGAAGTTGTGAAAAGTTTGCAAAAAGAACTTGTTTTTCTACCTCCCTTGTTGCCACGAGTACCTAATGTAGGAACAGTTCTCAGAAACAACAGGTGCAAATTGTACATTTTGATTCTTCTGTTTCAGATGAATCTTCTTTTATTGGAATCAGCAAGACCACCACTGACTGAAAAATATTCCAATTAATCTGTGTTACAATGACCCTTCTCATTTTTATGTGTTCATTGCAGTTTAGGAAAAAATACTCAGAAATTCAGTAATAAACATTTTCTGAATTTCAAATTTTAAAAATTGTTGAGAAAAATGTTGAAAAAAGTGCCACAAATGAGATTCTTAGGAAAAAAGCCAAACTGAGATCAAAGTAGGAATTGTGCTCATGTAAAGCCTCATTCCATAGAGAATTACGAGGTTTTGACTGCCAGAGACAACATGGCATAAATGACCTCTTCTTATACGTCTACTTTTGTTTATTGGTAACTGACTGACTGACTGGTTCTGCTTGACCTCCTTTATTCCATTAAAATGTTAACTACTTATTATTTCAGCTCATTTGCTTTTTACCAGCTGTATCTTTCTGGAAGTGTGCATAAGTAGCATACACATACTGTATTTCAACATCTTATTCAAAGACACAGTACTGACATACACAAATAATGCACTTCTATGGAAATCTGTTCCACTCCATGTGGCTATGCTAGCAATAGTTTTCTGTTTGCTTTTTTTTAAATACAGATCAAGTCATTCTTCTTAAAAGGAATCATAGCCTGTGCTAAATTTTCATAAACACAAAGCTAGATACAAACAGAACATTTTCAGACAACATTAATTCCTCTACTGTCCTGCAGGAATCAACCTTTGTAAATATATGAATTACCTAGAAATATAGTGACTCTCTGCCTTGCTGAAAGGCAGAGTATTGTGGTATAACTTGGTGTGGTGTGCAACTACCATGCTAACCTGTTGGAGAGAGCGTTCACTCCCTTGGTGAACAAGCCTGAATCTTGCAATCTACTACCTTTCTCTTCCAGGTATCCCACCTTTTAATTCTAGTCCTTTCCTGGGTGACGTTTTAAGAGAGAAAAAAGACATCATCTCAGCCATCCAGACGCTCATTCAGTCGCTTCACTGCACCAGTGGAGGAGGACTGTTCCACCGCACGCTACAGGTACAGCATGAAATGTGAGGAGGGAACAGCACAACGGGAGAGCAGGTCTCTGCCTACAGCATGGCTGCAAGGTAGTTACAGCCTGGTTATTACTGGCAGACAATTTCACCCTAGATTCACAATGAATAAGTTCTATGCTGGTCAATCTCCCCAGCCCAGGATGTTTTCTGAGCAATAAGAAAATACTCTATTCTGTTTGCTACATGGTTGAAAAGATATTTGAGGGGATAGGCTGTGCAGCCTTCTGCTGTTGATGTGCAATAGCACAGCACGAGACAGGATTCAATCTCTGGTGCACAAATCTGTGTATCATAACCCCATAAGCACACCTTTGAATGCCATCTCTTTTGCAATAGCCCTTTTACAGTCTTATCCCCATCTTCTAGTCTCTTCTTCACAACTACTTTGATTCTTAAAGTGTTCCTCGGCTCAGCTTTCCACGCAGTACATGATCCAGCTGGAAGCCTTCTCTTATTATTGCTTTCCAAACCCATGGATTTTCTCTAGCTCAACACGTTTCTCCTCCCTCTTCTGTTTCTCCTTTTGCAGTCTAGAGCCAGGCTTCTTTCTGTTCCTTCACACTTACTACTCCTGCTGTAAACACCTTCTCATCTGTAACCTGCCATCTGAAACAGATTGCCTCTTTCTCTCTGCCTCATCAATTCATTCCCTCTTTTCAAATCTCAATCAAAAGCATAGATTTTCTCCCTGCCCTATATATTTTAATTTTTTTCTTTGTGTTATCGGCTTTATGCCTGAATGCCTTAATTAACTCACTGTAGAATGTCTTTACACAATGACTTTCTGTAATTTATAGTCTTCTGTATCTGTGAGGGGCATTTCAGAGTATATTATTTATGACATTTTCTGTAAAACAGAGCACAATTGTATTCCTGTGGTCTGCCAATAAATCAGTCTTACCTATAACAAAGTTATGTCCTGAAAAGAAAGACCATATATCATGTCCATACAACAGAATTAATGAATCAACTGGTTTAGAGTACACCAAATTAGCTTGTCTTCTAAAATTTTCAAATAATACTTGGATCATCTGAAGGGTAGAACTCATTTCAGGCAAAAGCAAGGTATTTTGACCAAGTTAAATGAGTAAAACTGTTATGTTATGACCAAGGCTCTCATGCTCACTTTCATGAACTATTGGTATGCATTGGAAACTGTATACACTTGCACCAGCATTTTAAATTTACTGGTGGTGCAACTCCAATTCCCGCTGAACACCTGACAACCTCATAAGTGGTCTCTTTGTGGAGACAATCAAAGGACAAAAAATAAATGACAATCCAAAGCTAATGATGGAAGACATCAGATGTGTCTGACCCTGTGCCTTAGGGAGCCGCTGGTCTTTGTTGCACATTGACAATTTCATGGTCGATGGCATTACGTCAGTAAGTTGCACAGACTGTGAAAGTATCATCCCAGAAAAAGTATTGTCCACAGATAGGGGACACAGAGATGTTCACACTGCTCTTGCCCACATTCAAATTGACATGGGAATAGACTTTTACTCGCTAGTTTCTGCATTAATTAATCCAATTTAATTTTTTCATAGAAAGCTTAAGAATTACAAAATTTTTGGACAATTCCATTTATATTTTACTGGATTTAATTATGCCTGTAGCATAGTAACTGATAAACTAAATACTATTCTAGGTCATACTCCCTGGCAGTAATCTTTCAAGAATACATTCGCAGAGAGGGAAGCAGGAGACAGAAGATAAGGAAATCAGTTCAGGAGAAAAAGAAACCAGGCCACAGCATACTTAATGGAGACAATAAGGTCAGATGGCTGAGCAAAAAAAACGCAGGGGAAAGAAGTAGTATGGAAAAAGCCTGAAACCCTACTCATCTTGCTTTAGATAAACAAGATAGATATGCTTTAGATAATGCTTTTAGATAAGCTTTTAAGAAATGCTTTAGATAAAAAAGATAAATATATTTATTTGTCTTCTAGTCTTAGTTTACCACATCACCCATTGCTGTGGTTAACACATGAATGACATGGATCTGTGACCAGAAATATCCTCTCTATTCACATGTGGTTGATAACCTGAAAGTGTCAGAGGCCCTACTTTATGAATACAGTCCTACGCACCTCCCTTCTGTCTTTCAGAAGACAATGTATTTCTTATAATGCAAAGATTTTAAAAGAAGTAGAAAAGTGGTCTGGTCCCCAATTTGCTGCACTGTTAATTCTAAAGCAGTGTAACACCACCATGGGAATGGCATGCCCTACCATTCAGGGGAATAAATGTAGCCAGTGAAAAGGACAAAGCTGGTTTTGCAGAGCTCTGTAAAGGTACCAATGAGAACTGAAACATAGGCAAAGTGAAGTTTTCTGGGACAGTGCTTTTACAGCCTAAGCCATTTATTAACATATGTGCACTGACTGTGTTGCTGTGGCAGGGACTGATGGGCCCGGTCTGAAGTGGGACTCTGGGGCCACAGGCAGGGTGCAGGGAAGCCCCGGAGGAGGCTGGATCTCGCTCAGGGCCCTCACAGAAATAACACAGTCAATGTAAAGAAGTAACTACACATCAAACTCTCTGTTAAAATTTTCTCAAGTAACAAAGAAACATTCATTGTTTCGGCTTCTATCAAATATATACCACACATTGCGAGCATAAGTCATCAGTGTGCTGGTTTTGGCTGGGATAGAGTTAATTTTCTTCATAGTAGCTAGTATGGGGATACATTTTGGATTTGTGCTGAAAGCAGCATTGATAATACAGAGATGTTTTCATTACTGCTGAGCAGTGCTTACACAGAGTCAAGGCCTTTCCTGCTCCTCCCCCCACCCCACCAGCGAGGAGGCTGGAGGGGCACAAGGGGTTGGGAGGGGACACAGCTGGGACAGCTGATCCCAGGTGACCCAAGGGATATTGCATGCCATATGATGGCATGCTCAGCAATGAAAAGCTGGGGGAAGAAGAAGGAAGGGGGGACATCTGGAGTCATGGTATTTGTCTTCCCAAGTCACCGTTACATGTGATGCAGCCCTGCTTTCCTGGAGATGGCTGAACACCTGCCTGCCAATGGGGAGTGGTGAAGGAATTCCTTGTTTTGCTTTGCTTGTGTGCTTGGCTTTTGCTTTACCAATTAAACTGTCTTTATCTCGACTTGCGAGTTTCCTCACTTTTATTCTTCTGATTCTCTCCCCATCCTACCAGGGGCAAGTGAGCAAGTGAGTGGCTCTGTGGTGCTTATTTGCCAGCTGGGGTTAAACCACAACAGTCTGTCATATGTTGTTTTCAAGTAGAAAATAACTAAGCATTTAGCAGTGTTTTGTACTACCTAACTCAAAGCATACACAGGGCTGATTACAGCAAAACCACTCACAGCTGTGGGCTGACAGAAAGAATGCCTATGACTGTCGGAAAAATCTATCTGGCAACTGAGAGGAGCTTGTCTTAACTTGTTTTGTTCATTTTACTTTAAAGACAATATTTATTGTCATAGAAACACAGAAGTATTATGTTTCTACAATCTGCAAGTGAACAAGTCTCAGGGAAAGAGGGGGAGGAGTCCAGCTTGCACAGTGTTGAGAAGGCAGCTCCCTGTCTTCAGGAGCTCACTGAAGAAGAGTAAGGCAAGTTCAATGGCTCCCGAAGAAGAGGAGCTGTTCCAGCCAGAGCCTTGCAAGGCAACTGTCCTGCTGAGTTAGGAACCACAGCCCTGTCCTTCTCATAATATCTAAGCACACTTTTTTCCTAAAGACTGCTCTGCTCATTAGAAAAAAGACAATGTGTATGGGAATGAATCGCTGAGTAGTATTAAATGAATAAATAAAAACGGGAAACCCTGTTCTGCAAAAAGTGAAACTCTCTGTCTCTCCATTGTCTTCCTGAGCAGCCATTCCTCAGGATCCAAACCCTTCTCTAAAAGGCCTTTTGATTCATAAATTTCCCATCCTTAAATCAGGTAGCCTCCCTGACCCCTCCTCACAGCTTCCATGGTGATTCTTCACCATCAACCTACCTAAAACATGGACTTAAAACTGTTTTGTCTGTAGCAATAGTCTGTATCTTGTCTACTCTTATTTGAATAATTAATCTTCAAGGCATAAGAAACTTTCACTGATGGCTTTCTCCAAGGCACAAAAATTTCTCCTGGCATTCCCAGCCTACTTCAGTAAAGGTGAAGCTATAATATACTCACTTAATGCTCGCTCAGTATACAAAATGGACTTTGTAATTTAATACAGATTCAAAATAGCGAAGAGAATTCACATTTGTAGATGGAGGTTTCCTGAGATGCCATTGAAACTCTGAGGCAAAGTTATGGAGCTTTGCCACAAAGTCCATATCAGAAATTTACTTAGAACCTAAATCCTGTGGTTTCACTTTTTATTCTTACAGGAATTACGTGTATTCTCTGGGAGTATCTTTATCCCAGTCTTTTCTTTTATGGAAGAATGACTAAGATACTGATAAGGGCCATTAGAATTATCAGAGTTTAACAAGGATCTGTGCATGTTTGCATAAATAATTAGGTTCAGAACAAGTCTTCTGGACAAGGACTCTATATTAGCACTTGCAAAATGCTCACACCATGTTTCTAGCGCTTGTGTTTGGGTTTTTGTGTCTTAATTCAGTGGCATCAATTACCATTCCAGTGACATAATTTTTCATCCATGTGTTCAAAATAATTTTTGCTTGTAATTTCAGTTCCATGCCCCCATCTGCCCCCCCACTGCCCCACCTCCCAGAGAAGCATGATTCAGCATCCCTGACGGGAGACATGTGGCTCACAGAGAGTATGTATCAACATGACTTTATGGACGCTGACAAACATGGACTGTTCAGCAGCTGGAAGAGCTCAACAGAGAGACAGACATACCACTATGCAGGATCATCTCTACTGAAGACCCAGCAGGGTCACTTTTTATCATTCACACCATCATGTGTTTTTTCCTCTGCTTGCAATTTTATCATAACACAATACATGATATGCCAGCAGGCATTTCAGGGTAGTTTGGTTTATTTGGACGAAATACATGTTTATGAAGAGAAATGGAACGCTCTAGGAAGGAACTTGTTTTCCGTGGCTTTGTTTCCAGAACACAACTAAGTGACTGTTGAATTTTCTGCAGGCAACCAGTTATGTATTGCCTACTTTCCTGGCTTTTGGGACCTATAAAAATTCAATGGCCAGAGAGGCTGGAAAATGATGAGACACTTTTCTCTCACTTTTCTCTCCACCCTTCAGAATGGTTCCAAATATATTTTGGATTAGGGAAAGTTGTTGGTTATGGACTACCTTTTGCAAGCACTCTCTTCATCTTGTCTAATGACCTTCTTTCTGATATCCATGTTGTGAATGGCAATTCAGATGTAAGCTTCCTCTCCATCTCCTTATGGCAGGGACTAGAACAGGGTATAAGGATAGTAAAGCAAGTATATGAATAAAGATGGTAGGGATTTCCACATAGGAAAACAAAACTGATGCAGGAGGACATCAGCCCTTGGTCCTCCAAATAACCACCCATTGACACAAGCAAGAAGTCAAAAACAGGGAATGCAAACAATCTCATAATATTTAGACCAGAAGGTACTATTGAAATGTCATTGCACTTCCTCAGATCTTTTATTAGCTGAGAATTTTCTACTTCACTATTTCTAGCCATTCATACTTGGGTCATGGGAATAAACGAGTGAATGCAGACTAGGCAGCGAATGCCCTTGTCCTCAAGATGGATGCATTAAACCACACTCCTAACACAATGGGGGAAGCAATGAAACAACAGTAAAGGAGAAATAAGAATAACATGATCCTAGTCCTATAGCAATGGGTCATAACAAGTGCATGTATCTATGCATGTTACACAATTGCAAGTTCCTAGTCACTAGAGAACATTATGGAGATTCTTGAATACTCTTTCGAAATGGTACAGTATCCCTTTCCCATATTTTTAGTACGCACCTTCAGACTATCCATCCCAGCATGACAGTTTCTCAGAAATAGAGAGAGGAGGGCTGGAAACAATCTGCAGCACAAAAATGAAATTCTGGAATTACTACTATTACTGAGATACAGGGATGGCAATATAATGTAAACAAACAATTTGTAAGAGTTTTGAAAGCAAGCTCCCATCTGTTCTGGATACACAAAAATGCTACAGAAGGGACTATAATTTACAGCATAAATGGTAGTACTGTTAATGTCAGTTTAACAGGAGAAGGAAAACTGCTATACATGTCAAACACCATAACATTATGCAAAGGATCCACAGAGAGCAGAAAATCAAGTCACAGAAATAAGCTGGTATGAGTTATTCTACAAGGAAGCTGGGGCCAGAAGACCATGTATACATGTATGCCTGATACACTTTGTCAAACCAGTGCTGAAACGTACTCTGCAGTAAATAAATTATAATAATACCCCAAATTCTTCACATCTTTAAAAAAAAAAAGACCTTTTAAATATCTGATATAGTAATGATTCTGTCAATAATCCATATCCATTCTATAGCAGCTGCTGTGAATCACTGCATTTCTCACTCACAAATCCAGAATGACAAATAAGGCTGTTCGGGAACACAGGTCCTCTCCAGCAGGGCTGTGTGAGTAGTGTGGCATTTGTAACAGCACTTAGATTATTTGGGAGCACAAGTCCTCCTCGAAGTCATGGCACAGACAAAAGAATTTAATCCACCATCACAGATGCAGGATTCCTTTTCTAAATGGATTGGTGATGAGAGCAGCTGGAATTACAGACATCAGAGTGAGTTATTTCGTTCTGCTAGTTGAGAGGAAAGAACATTTTCCAGTTCTTCAGCAGAAATATACTTGCTGAAGTCATTAGGATGAAATAGATCCTACCCTTAGGAAACTAGACTGACTACCGGGATGTGCATTTGGCCTGTTTCAGAGGTGGCTATTTTCCTGCAATTACCTGGGAAGGGGAAAGAAAGGGAGACTTTGATGCACTAGGTAGAACCACAAATATTATTTCATATAGTACATAAAAAAAACCCACCAAACTTTTTTTTCTTTATTATACAACTATTTCCCTCTTAATGAAATTTTTGCAATTTTTCTGTCAATTTGTGTTACTACAGGGTAACTGCTGTTGCATTTAACAGGTTTGCCTGAAGGATATCCCTTGGGAGGCTATACAAAACCCTTCAAAAGGCACAAAGGGCATTTGTATATGGGGAAAAATTGGAAACACATTGCTGCTAGAATACAGAGGCTATAGTTGTCCATCAATGACAAGCAGAGGTTTTGTAGCAATATGGCTCATCTGGTAGGACAGAGGTTTAATTGGGTGCCATCTCCACATTGCCAAAAGTTACAAGTCAAAGCTACAAAAATCATGACTTTAAAAAGATAAGTTTTCTCCCATGTTTCAAGCAAGCACTTGGAACTGTTTCCACAGAGTTGTTTTTTTTGTAGGATTTAATTTTTTTTCTTGTTGTTAAATGCTACCCAGTGTTGTGACAATCTCCACCATGTGTTAGAAACTGGCAATACTGGTGACCTGCATCAGCATAAAAGGCTCTCCAGGCTGCTTGAGACAGCCCCAAACACATTTTAAGTGCCATGAGGAATCATGTAGAAGGTGATTGGGAAACTTTCATCTAAAAATGGGGAGTACCTCATTTAAGAAGAAATATTAATCTACAAATCAGCTTCTTTAGTTTGATGTGAATATTATGAAACAATGCAGTTGCTCAATTCTCCTGTTCTACCATATCCCTGCTCTTACTGGGATACCTATACAGCAATGAGACATCCTAATCCCAGAGGCTGGTGAACGGTGGCATGAAGTCCAGTTGGAGGCCAGTAATTAGTGGTGTACCCCAAGGGTCAATACTGGGTCCAGCCCTCTTTAACATCTTTATTAATGATCTGGATGATGGGGCTGAGCGTACCCTCAGCAAGTTTGCTGATGACAACAAACTGGGAGGAGTGACTGATACACCAGAGGGTTGTGCTGCCATCCAGAGGGACATCAACAAACTGGAGAAATGGACTGCAGGAACCTCATGCAGTTTGACAAGGGGAAGTGCCAAGTCCTGCACCTGGGGACGAATAACCCCATGCACCAGTATATGATGGGGGCCCACTCAGCTGAAGAGCAGCTTGATGGAAAAGGATATGGGGGTCCTGGTGGACACCAAGTTGACCATAAGTCAGCAGTGTGCCCTTGTGACAAAGAATGCTGATGGTATCCTGGGCTGCACGAGGAGGAGTGTTGCCAGCAAGTCAAGGGAGGTGATCCTTCCCCTCTGCTCAGCACTGGTGAGGCCAAACCTGGAGTGCTGGGTCCAGTTCTGGGCTCCCCAGTACAGGAGAGATATGGACATACTGGAGAAAGCCCAGTGAAGGGCCACAAAGATGCTTAAGGCACTGGAGCATCTCTCCTGTGAGGAAAGGGTGAGAGTTGGGAATGTTCAGCCTGGAGAAGTGAAGGCTCAGGGGGCATCGCAGAAATATATATAAATTCCTAAAGGGAGGGTGCAAAGAGGAGAGAGCCAGGCTCTTTTCAGTGGTGCCCAGCAATAAGACAGGAGGCAATGGGAACAAACTGAAACACAGGAGGTTCCCTCTGAACATCAGGAAACACTTTTTCACTGTGAGGGTGACTAAGCACTGGCTTAGGTTGCCAGGGACGTTGTGGAGTCTCCCTCCCTGGAGACATTCAAAAGCCACATGGACATGGTCCTGGGCAACTGGCTCTAGGTGGCCCTGCTTGAGCAGGGGGGTTGGACCAGATGACCTCCAGAGGTCCCTGCCAACCTCAACCTTTCTGTGATTCTTTGATTCTGTGGTTCTGTATTTATTGCTTGCCAGGAAAGGTTGGTACTATCTTTGTTTCCATCGGTGATTTCCACTCACACCAGAAGACTCCTATCCTTATTATGACAGTGTCATATACAAGACTTCCAAATCCTAAATTATTTCAGTTTCCATGTTTACTGTCAGTACAGAAGAACTCATTTGAATCATTGGCTTTATCAGCAAATTGGCAATGTGCTTTCAGGACCTTACATATCGAAACACATATTGCTTCTAATTCTAATGTGCAAGAATTTGTTGGAAAACAAACACTGCTGGAGTTTCATCAGGTTACTATATTTCATCTTAAATTATGTTTCTTTAGGAAGACACCTAGCATCCTGATGAACAATAACAGATGTGACTGTTTTGGCCCAGTACCAGTCATGAGAGACATGCAAATTCCTGGAGGATGTTTTCACCATCACAAGCTTTTTGTTGTTTAACAGTAGATTATCACTGACAGTAACGGGCTGCTGATAACTGCCCGTTATAGCTTTTAACAAACAGGACACAGTCATAGGTGCTGACTGCTGAAAAACTTCATGTGTGACATCTAATACCTGGAAGTCACCAAAGGAGCATGTTTCTGCCACAACATATACACACACGTACTGTGTTGAGGATAGAAGATGCCTGAGATAACTCATTACATGAGACCAGACTTCAACTCAGACTTAAAACGGCACCTGTGAAAGCTTACTGGATGTTTTTCTCCATGGTCAGAAGAGTCAGAGAAGAAAAGTGGGGAAACTGGCTTATAAAGTGTGATGCATAGGGGAAAGCATTGGGAATGACCAAGGGGTGGTGGTGCTGTAGCAGCCAGGTGACCCCTGCTCTAAGCAGGAAGGGTAGGGAAGATGCCTGGGGTAGCCTATGTTTGCAGGGCAGATACAGGATGCTGGGTAGAGGAGGTACGAGAGAACATACCTTCATGCTCTGACAGAGGTGTCAGCAGAGCTTTCGATACAAGATGCCATTTCTCCCAGACATCTTGACAGTGAGAAATAATCTCATGACTGTGAAATGGCTAGTGCAGTCCCAGTGCTTTCTTATTGGCACTAGAAAGTTCATGTGGTAGACTAGGAAAGAAAACTGATTCAGAGAAACAGTGATATAAAAGAATCAAAGCAGCAGTTACATAAAAGACCAGTGAAAATTAGGTGCAGATATTTCTCTAATGTTCCTTTCTTTTAAGAATAGAACAATCCAAATTATTTAGCAGAAGATATGTAAGGCTTTATTTTAATAGGCAATAATGATGACATCAACAAAGTGTATTAGTACAGCTAATTTATATGTATAATAGTCACTACACCTGCACAGACCAGAATTTGCATACTCTAATATTTATATATTTGCTTAAATTATACTAAGATCCTTAACATTGTCAGAGTGGTGTAAGTTGGCATCTACATAAATGAAAGCTAAGCCCACTGCTACCTAATTTGCTTATGCAAAGGAGACGTGCTCTCAGATATTGTCTATGCAATTAAGAAAAGCAATACAGATTTTGGTCAAGAACGAGATTTTTTAGATCATATTAACTGGAAATGCAACAATTGTTTTATCCCAGGCAAAAAGCAGAGATAAAATAAAAAACACATGAATATATGCCATGCTTCTTCTGCATTGCAGTTCTATCCTGAAAGTTTAGCATTTTGGTGCAGTATTTACTATATATCTTTTATGTTTAATGCAACATAAAGCCATCATATTTAAAAGCAGTCCCTAGCTTCAAGACCTGATTCTCTGCTCTGTGAAATTAGGAGTACCTCAGCTGAAAGAAAAATCAGTCACATAAAACCTGAACCCAAATTTTCTTGAAACCTTGGAGCTATGCTCTTGGCTTCCCTAAAGCAAACATAAAAATGCATGCTCAGATTTCTGAAAGCACATCAGGAACATTATGTAGGTTACATGGCAAACAAATTACACTGAAGAAAAGACCCACAAGATCCTGGAAATTTTATTGCTGCAAAGCTCAGTCTTTGGGAAAAAAAGAGAATTCTACTGACACATACTGAAAAAAAAAAACCACGGTGTTTTATGCAGGGTGTGTAGAAAAGGAAGGGAGTAAAGCTGATGGTGGGAAAAACAAGTGCAATACCTCATAACAAGGGAGTTCGTTATTATTACAGCTAGCAGTAATAGGCTATTATGCATGGACGTTTAGGATACAAGCAAGCACAGCATTAGAGGGAGCTCATACTGCAAGATTATTGTGAGATTACCCTAAAAGAACTTCACAACAAAATCTGTGACTATAACAAAAGAGTTCAATGAACTGCTTGATCACAGGAAATAATAGAACAATGTGCATCTGGACAAAATAATCCATGTTATAATTCACAAAACCAGCAGCTGAACTGAAAAAAAAGTGCAGTCCATTTTTTGCATTCACTTCAGTCCGTTGATGTTTCTTTGATACAGTTCCACTGGCAATGTAATACTGGGAAGCCATTGTTACAACACCCCCCCTACAACACTATGCATGACTGCAGGTTTTTGGTTACATTGCTGTTCACAAGCCCTTTTCTTCCTAAAGCTGGTATTAAGTGGCTAGTACCCTACAAATTAGCTAGTACATTAGCAAATAGTGAGGTGCAATAGGAGCAGATATAAACAGCCAAATAGTGGATGCTGAGACCTGATACCCTGCAGTGTATGTATCTGGAGGCTACTACTGTGGTTTATTTACAGTATTATTACCACCTGGTTCCAAGGACCAATGCTTGTTAGTGGCTGGAAGGCACTAGGTGCATTCCTAGAGTGCATCCTTGGGCTTACTCACCATTTACTTCTGAAGTATCTGCACATAACTGAATTCCTGAACTCCCTATAAAGATACTATTTTTCCTAACAAGTAGGGTATCTTTATAAAGTCCAATTTGCTGCCATGGATACTCAAGCTGTTTCTGAATTAACTAGCTCAGGTCCCAGATACTCAGGCCCTTGCTTGGATACACAACAAGTAAATATGAACGTGTCTTTCACTCTCTGATTAATTCTTGCACAGACTCCAAGGGAAATCTCTGTCTTACAGTGCTGGGAGGATGACAGCTTCTTCTCTTGTGAGCCACCAAAGCTGTTTACCTTCTTGAACAGGAGAGAGAACAAGGGATTGGAAAGGTAAGATTAAGAAAAGTTATAGACTCAGAAGGCTTAGGCTCCAATGCAAAGCTGTCTCCAGTTCTGTTTGATTTTACTATAACTGTGGGGAATTTTTTTCCTGCATTATTTTGTTGTAAAGTAGTATGTTAGAACTATTCTTGACATTGGATAAGTACATTTCACTGTTAATTTGGAAACCTCAAGGAAGTGTGACTCAGAAAAGGAACTGTTTGACGCTATTGGGCAGCTTTCATGTACTCATGAGGAGAATGTTTGGGTCTCGGCAGAGTCTTCAGTAATTTGAATGTGATGTTTTATTTGCCTGATTAGGTAGGCTTTTCAGAAAAAGCTGAGGTTGTTCAACTTAGTTCCATTCAGTTACATTCCATTAAAAATCTAATAAATAGATTTTTGAGATAAATAATCCCATGACTCCGACATCAGTCACCTAGAAGGATCTACACCGTTCAACACCTGAAAGTATAAAACCTGTAGGCATTCTGAGAACTTGTGATGCCAGCACATAATAGCGGTTAATAAAGTTGAAAGAGAAATCTGTGCTGCTCTTCTATCACATAACCTACACCTCTGCAGAACAGCTCCCTATCCACCTACAAATAACTTGCAACCTTTATGTACGACCTCAAATTTGACCCAGAAAACAAAGACAGAATTTCAGTTTCATCTCCATTAATCCCAGCCAATGTGGAAATGCTTTGTAGTTCTGTTCCTTTGTTAATAAGGCCAGAAAATGATCAGAACAAATGGAGTGTGCAAACCAGCACTGAGAAATAATGAAGCAGTTCTTGCACAGTGTGATACACCTTTGTTCCCAGAGTTTTTCCATTTTTTTTTCTTTATAGAAACAAACATAAACAACTGTTGTGTAATAACACCTCAGTAAAGCAGTCCACTTTAATGCCATTGTCCTCTCTGGAATGAGGAGTGATATTGTCTTATGCTACTTAGTTTAGAACAATATATACTTAATATCCTCCAAGAAGACATACAACCATGTGATGTTTCATCACAGTAACATGGTGATACTTTGTGACGCTACAAAGATTATTATGCATTTATGAGATCTCTCTATTCCTGTCAGCAATCAGATATCCAATAGCTGACTTAAAGTTCATTTTCTAATGAACACGTGAACATGTGTCTCTACTATGCCACTCGTTGGCGTAATTATCCTTAATTAATTCTTGCCTTGGTTATGTTGTTGAAGAGAGTGGGTATTTGCAGAAACTTTACTTTGTGCTGATTTTAAGGAGAGAGAACAAAAACATTAGGAAGACTTTAAAATAAATTTTCCAGCATAGGTAAGTTATTTCTGGTTATTCTAGCAGTTCAGCTAACTGCATTTTAACATCTAACATTTGACATTTGAGTAAGTAACAAAGATCTTCTTCAGTCTTTAGGCAAAACTCTACTTCCAGTCATTGACACCTAATGAGAACTTCAGAATGGGGTCATTAATACAAGTCCACACTTGTAGGGAAAAAACACACATATCTTCCTCCGCAGCAGAAATACAAACTTAGGAAAAGCTGCCCTAGCTGGCACCTTGGTAAAATCCTGTATGTGACACTTTGCTCTTGCTTTATTTTTTGGTGACTTAGACGGACTGCCTAAGACAGACAGACATAGAATGTTTGAAGATGATTATACGCCAGGTGGGAGGCATTTTCTAGAACCCAAAGCAAAAACCAGCTTATTGATTTAAATATATAATTGTTAGATTGTTGAGATTTGTTTGTGTTTTCCAATTATGATGGGCAGAATATAGAATAATTCTATCTATAAAATATTAATGGCACTTAAGTTCTTCAGGCAAGAACACAGCAATAACTGGCATTTTCTTTTTTTGTAGATTGTTATATTACTAATGCCCTCCAGTTATTTTGCTCTAAGTTGAGACCACCCCCTTGTTATTAACTCACAGCCAGCATTCAAATTGTCATTTGCATAAACTTTGCCTGCCTCTGGCAAGACGACAGGAGAAATGCCTTTTCTGAAATCATCAAACAAGTACTTTTCCAAAAATAAATTGAGGATTGCAGCCATTTTTTAGCTTCTGAAATAAATGAAGCTTTCAGCCAATGTATCAAATTAGTATACGTAGGGAAAACCTCAAAGAGAGCAAACTGTATTATAAATACAGTACTTGTTAAAGTGTTGTTAAAGGGCATTTGAATTGGCATGTTATACTGAATTAAAATGCAACAGCATCCGGACATAGGACTAATTCTTCTAAAGGTATTCTCTAAGGACTGATGTAGGAAGTAAGCCACCGGAACAAACTCGCTGATTGTGATATTGCATTTTATTCTATCATCTCCAATTTTTGCTTAATGTTAAATATACATTCTTGCCAGACTGATCTCTCATTCTAAAAATTATGCATTTCAATGAGGGAGAAGGAAGGTAGAATTACGTTAAAACATTGCTTCAGTGTACATATACTGATAAAACAACTTTGAAAAAGAAATACATAGTTGTGTCTTTCCCCATACCTTCCTTCCCATACTACTCCTGTATAATACCTTGTACAGTATTTTAAACCTCTAAAAAGCCAATGATATTTTTCTCCACTCCTCTTCTTGTTTGCCTTTTACTTCAGAACATTAAGTACCTTTACATAATAATAATAGTAATAATATTAAAAGGATTTATGTGTTCTGGACTAAAATCAAACATTACAGGACCTCTAGATTATGGACGTTTTCATAGGACAGAGTCTAAACTGAAAAACATACATTTCTCTGGATTTAAACTAACATAATTGAGATGGGAATCAGATGCTGTTCTATAACTAAAAGCCCAATTATGTCAATCAAATATATCTTCAGGAAGCTAGAAAGCTACAAAAAAAATTTATCATCCTGCTCATATTAATATATAATTAGTTAATAAGCCCCTACAGAGGGGAAGTAATTTAAAAAAATTGTAGTGCTACCTGTATTGCATTTTAAAGACTAATGTCACTTACATAAAGGTGCACCTAAATGGGGTTTTTTGAATTGACATTGTGCTACCACTTTACTTTGCAGCAAGCTTAGTATTTCATTTAGGAGCTGCAAAAAGACAAGTTCAGAGAGAGAAATCACAAGTCCATTATGTATATGAAATTATTTGTCATCATGGATATTTAATGAGAATTTTATGAAGCTGTAACAGATGGTGAAACTTTTACTTGGGCTAGAAAGAATTTATGTTTCAAAACGTAGCTCTATGTGATTTCATCAAATACATTTTCCGCACATGAAGAGATTACAAAACATCTTAGTCTCCTGACTTTTGAAAGTTCTTTGACATGTAATATCGTGTCAGAAAATTTTGACATAGAGTCAAAACCAGCTGAGTAGAATCAGATTATGTAGAAAATAATGCATGGGATCTTAATCTGTAAGAAAATCTGGATGATTTTGTAAAATGTAATAAAATAAAAGATGGAATAAAACCATGGAAATCAGGATTTGTATCTTATTATAAAAGAAATGTATTTTTCTTGTAAAAAGGAGAATAATCAGTTCTCAATAAACACTTTCAGTCTTTGGATGTAGTACTCTATCCCTAGTAATATGGATATTAACAAAACATGATTTAGCTCAATTAATGTAGCTGCTATTCAGCAGCATATTCCTTAAAGATGGCTGTGTGTATTCATGAGCTTCCACCAATAGAAAAGTTCTTGTCTAAAGAATCTTCTTAAGAGATTTGAACCACTTTTTCCTGTGATGCTGTGTTTGTTTCAAAAACTTTTCCCATACTTCCCCCAGCTCTAACAGTTGATAGAATGTCTGGTGAAATAGAGATTAAATGGGAGACTTAGAAGTGTCAAAATAATCCAACATCACTTCCCAAACCGGTTCTACCATGGGCAGACTTCCTTATATCTACTCTTCTCTAAAAGATGTGCTATGATTTCCCTCATCCTTGTATGTCAAACATCTTGCAGTTTTGGAGACACACAGAATCTTTTGTGTTAAAGGCTTCAATATCATGTTTAACAACAGCTTCTAGTGATGAACCCTGGATAAATGAATGCACCCTTTAGAAAGAAATTAATTAAAACCAGGTCATAATAATTGAAGATAAAACTAGATTATAGACTGAGGGCAGGGAGGAAGAGGTAGTTAAAGGAAGGAATCCCTAATATACTGGCAATAGCAAACCCATCTTCTTTGATGTATCCACGGATAGCTATAATACTGCTTTGTGGCACAAACAGCCAACCCACCAGTTTGAAGCAACTCAGAAGTTGTTTATTTGGCATGCAACCCACAGAAAAGCAAAAATCTGACATAACTCAAAATACTGTTAAGTATACAAAGCAATCCTGAAACTTCTGAACTTTGCAAAAAGGGAGAATAACTTTGTATCTGTAACTATTCACTTCTAGAAACTTCAGTGTGCGTGTTTTTACTGGAATGATAATCTCTTCCCCAAAACAAGATTTGTTCTCACTATTTTGGCTTTTCTTAACACAGCTGAGCAGTTAAATTGAAACATAAACATTGACTTAGCAAACACTCAAAGAAAAATTAACCTGATTGCACACATTCTTACTACTTCCCCATGTTTTCTGCAGTACAGAAAAACTGTCTCCTCAGGATTTGTGTACACACAATGTAATGTTATGGCAGAGAGAGATAACCAATCTAGAGGTCAAAGTAGCCACAGTACAGCCTTCTAAACACCCAGCTCCACTTGGGCCAATGCACACTAGGACTACTCCCGTACTGCTGTTCTCTGCCTGTACTCTGAGGGAACACAGCAGCCGCTCAGAGCCAGATCAGGTGCCTCTGCCTCATGCTGTACTGTGCAGGATAGGTGTTTCATTATTTTAGCAATTTCTTTAAAGCTCTTCTTCCTGATTGTTACTGTCACAGCGTCTTTGTAACAGAATTAATGAGGACATCATATTTCTAATCTGTAACGGAGTTCAGCAGTATGGTGTATTTCTAGTCCTTCTGCTTTGCAGGGCTGAAAGATTCAAGGAATTATTTTCAGCTCAGCTCAGTTCTCTCATTGAAATGTAAACCTACACAGCTTGGAATTCTGCATTGCAGCTCATACCACTAGTGAAACGCCACAAACACTTAAATATTTCCATGAACTTGACTCCCTGTTCTTTTTTCAAAACAAATCTGTAAGAGATGATAAAATCTTGCAAGAGAGAGAGAGACCTGAATCCCACCCTGGCAGGTTAATATATACCCAGCTGTAATTTAAAAACTTTTAAAATCACACTCATTTCAGGTCTTTTTTTTTCTTTTTTTTTCTATTGATATTAAAAGTAGTGTCCAGTTTACAATAGGCTTTTAAAACTTTTTTGCTCTACAACTACTCTAGGGTAGAGCAAAACATTAGTAGCCTAGATTAAACAAGTGGACGGTATCTGTGTCTCCACAAACACTTGAAGTGCCCCAGGTTGATGGGAAAAATGACTTTAAAAATTATTTATATTAAACTCTATATTAAAAGGCTAGAAAAGAAAAAAAAAACCCCAAAGGCATCATTCCCTTGCCTATTCTTGCAAAAACAGATCCTCTGAACTTTTGAAAGACCCTCTAGAAGAGAATATTCACATGGGTAAAGTTGCTCACCCTTGAAAGTGTTCAGAGCTTCTAGGACATTTTATTTTATGAAATTTGGAGTGCTAAGGGTAAGGTTGTGTTTTCTGTTTTCCCTTGGTAATCACTTCACTCTCTTTCTGTGTCTCCAACAAAGAAGGGAGAGAAAAATACATCATACGGAACATATGGGTCTAAAGGTCACTATTCACAGTGAGGTTTGAAGAAAAGTGTAGTAGCCAACCTGTAGATGTTCTTGAAATGCCTAAATTTCAAGTTGGCCAACTCCCTATGAAAGTTACTCTCTAAATATATTGGCCAAGATTTTGAAACACTGCTCTACCTGCCTTTAAATCATGCTTATTCATGAGCTCAGGAAGGAAGTCTCATACAAAAAAAAAGCAAGCATCTATTTAGATGCTCTTCCAATCCCTACATGAAGTTCTTTTTCAGATCTTCTCCTAGTTTAACAGTGTTTATTTCGTCTGTGCCTAGTTTTTACTCTACATCTGTGGATTTTCAAGTGTGTAATCAGAGATGCAATCATACTGCAGCCTTTGCCTCTGCATGAGACTAATAGAAAACGACTGTAAGAACCTTGTTAACTCCTTATGCCTCCCTTAATCCTATCCAAAACAGGAAGTACATTTTAAATTATTTTCCTTCTTATTCCTCTAATTGTTTATGGGACTGAGCCTTTCCTTTTGTTTTGTTTTATGAATGTATTTCTACTTCTGGGTCATGGTTGTGTTCTCTTTTCTGATCCTATCCTCTCTCAAACTTAGCTGTACAAGCTCCTGCTCATTTGACAGATGCAAATAGGAGACACCTTCAGGAGATGCTGCAGTAGGGAATTCCAAAAGTCATGCTCTTCACTAGAGTTTCTGCTCTGGATATTGTTACTACTGTATACTGCCAAATGGTTCGAACAAAATCCTTTCTTAGTAATATCCTTAATTCACACACTTTATCTTTTTTTCCCCAACTCCTAATGCTGTTGTCTCTCTTCACTCCCTCATCTTCCTTCTTATAACCCTCCTAGGATAATTTAACCTGAAAGATTAATTGAAAAAACCCCTCTGTGTTGTAAAAATATGTCATCTGCAGCCACACCTTGGCTTGTAATAAATTTTACTACTTTCTTCTCATCCTTTCTTTTTGTTTTCTGTTTAGACTGTGAGATCATCAGCTAAAAAATCTACTATACCACCTTTGCACAATGTCTGGCACAGTGTGGCCCTGCACTGAACTGTACCACAAGCCCCACACTAATTAATCCTTCAGTATCTACCTGCTAAGCCCATGGGAGTCAATAGTCCTGTTGATAATACATGTGGGAGAGGAAAGCACTTTAGCCTGTGCCTTTAGAATGGAGAGAGGCTATGTTCCAGGTATTCTCTTTTCTTTTCCACCAATTCCTGAGTTTGCTTACTTTGAGGTTGCTTTCTTGAAGCTACCTGAGCAGTTGCCTTTAACTTTAGCAGGTAGTGACAGATAAAACATGGAAGTACATTATATTCCTGTTCTCTTTGATCTGTTACCCTGAGACACAACCTTACTTAGTGTGGTTTGATATCACTAACCTCTCCCCGACCTTTCAAAATTCTGCTTATTTAGAAGTCCACTGACTGTGGAGTTTCACATGCTGTGTACTTGGCATTTTCCACTAAGAAAGTACAGCCATCTGTTTTAGTTCGTCATCATATCAGTCAGCCCTTCAAAACGCCATTGACAACTTTTTTAACATTAAAATGCAAAGACCTCCAGATAGCAATAAAGAGGAAGAGGGAATAAATTAGGCAATGCTGAGAATAGGAAAGACAGCAACCCTCAGATAAGCTATAGATACTACATTTTCATTTGAATGTTAGCACGTTGCTAAGGAGATGGGCAGGAAGAGAATTTGGAAGGGAGTACCTACCTTAAGGAGCAGGGTGAGAGAAGCAGGTTGCCAGCTTCCCATCAGCTAGACTTCAGTTCAGAACTGAGGACAACATCCAAAATACAAGATGTTGCTGTTTATCCCAGTCCTCAACTCAAAAGCATCTGGGATATGTTCCGAGAATCCTAAGTAAGAGAGACTGAAGATCTGTCTCAATTTTACACATATAGAAATTAAGATAGAAAGAACTGAAAAATTTGCTTCAAGTCACCCACCAGATCAGGAGATGTAGCAATGCCTTTCTTATCCAAATAAAACACCATGTTGAAACAAATCTAAATAGCTGCATTATTAAATTCTTGCAGGATTGGGTCCACAGACTGCAGCCATAGAAGCAGAGTTGTTCCATGGATACTGCACAGAGAGTCTCTGTTACTAGACTATGATACTTCTGCTAGAGGTAGAAATAAATACCAAAAAGAAAGCAAACAGCAGCTATAATAAAAGCTGCTGAGCATTCCAAACTAATAATTTAAGCTCCCGTAAACACAATTCCTTCAAAATAAAGATATTTAGAAACAGCAGTCTAGCAGCCCTAAGCATGCTAGCGCCATCACCAGAGAGCTTCATCCTCTTGGGAATTAGAAGTACTCATCTGTGCTCCCTGCATTATAATCAGCCAATCTCGTTATGCCTTTCTGCTTCATAATTATAGATCTTATTAACGGAGATGAATTTGATAAAAAAATAGGCATTACAAATTGCACAGTTTTCAAAAGAAGAGGGAATCATTTAGTTTTGGATGCCAGTGAGAATGTTTCTTCATTTACCCCAATCGCCAACAACTCTGTTATTTTAATATCACTAAATTAGAGGATTTAATGAGAACGTCATTAGTGCAGACCATTTTTGAGAATTTCCAACGTAGAAAAACTCCAGCTAGCTAGAAATAACCAGTCAGATCTTAACCTTTTCTAGACAATGCTGACTTCAGGAGAGCTGCAAAAGTTCATACTGGTTGAGTGTCAGGCACAATCTAATATCCAACAACTTTTGGATAAACTGGAGCCTTTTCCATAAAGTTTTCTATTCTGAAAATGGCTAGTAATAGCAGGCTGCAGCTTTCAGTATTCATTATCTAGTAGTTCATCCACTTTAAACAATTGTCATTTATATTGAAACCTAAAGCTAGTGTGTTTCATTTGTTCAGTTGAACTATGGTTGTCCAAGTGTCATATAACCTCTCAAAATTATTTCCCCATAGTGTTTGTAGTTTGTACCTCACTGGCAGTTCTGATTTTGGCTTTTTTTGAAAGTGCCTTAAAAGAAACAGAGGGAGAATATCCATAATTTCCAAACTCTTTATTGAAAGTGTAGTTTAGTCAGAAAGTTTAGATTTAGTTAATTACCACCCACCTACCCTCAAATTCCTTTTCAACTATTCTGTTTGTGTTAAGCAGGACAAGCAGGATGTTAATTATGACAGCAGGATGCCCTGGTGGCTAGAACATGTGGCCTGTTAGATGCCACCACTGCAACAGCACATCAAACAGCCCGTTTGTGCCCAGACAGGCCACAGCATTTGCCTACAATTTGTAGTAAGCTGGGAAGTTTAGAAGTACATAAGCTCCCAGTGCATGTACAAAACCAGGATTTGATGAGTGTCCAACAGCAAGGTGGGTTGGAACAGTTTATCAGGCCTAGGAGAAGCAGGCCTTGTTCTGCTGGTTTTTTGCTATCATAGTTCTCCTTGAAGACAGTGAGAGCTATGACTGTGTCTGTGACAGTATAATCTTCCTGAACTCCTCAAAGATTTCCACTTTGAGCCTGTGGGATGGAAAGGGATTATTTACATAGTGACAAACCAGTTGTTTTTAAACCTGCTAAGGAAATGAACTGGTAGAGCTGGGAACTGACTATAACTTGTGCTTGGGTCCCACTTTTGAAAAGGAGTATCATACAAAGTCTTCATCCACAGAGAAAGGGTGATCAGGAACTGGGAAGTCTCTTAATGTCAGTTCTGAGTGACTACCTTTATTGTTACAGAGAGTCCTGGCCATGCCATGTATAATATTGAGATTATTCTGATATACAGTTATTATTTTCAGATACAGTTATGATTACTGGTATTTTAGTGTTAATGTAAGGAAAAGGTTAAGAAACTGTATTTGGTGTAAATGCAAGGCTTTGGTAGCAGGGGTTGTTGTAAGGGTGGTCTCTGTGCAAAGACCTGAAGGGCTGCCCTGTGCTGGATGCAGCCTTTTCCAGCTGGCTCAGCAACAGATTCACAACAGGTCAAAGCTGCACCCATCAGCAAAGTTGTTTGTGGTGAAAACATACTTAAGAAAGCACAAAAAATGCTGGAGAGGCACAGGAAGAGCGAACAAAAAGAGTGAGAAACAGCAGAGGGGACACCACCGTCAGAGGAAGAGGAGGAAGAGGTGCTCCATAGTGCTGAAGCAGATATCCCCAACAGCCTGTGGAAAAGCCATGGCGGAGAAGATGATTTTACTGACAGGAACTTCAGCCTGTGGAGAATACATGCCAGATCAGAGGAAAAGGGGGAGAAGGAAGGAATGGCAAGGAGAAAATCACTGTATACTGACTGTAATATCCCCCCTCATCCTCCCCTGCACCCTTCCAGGACAGGGCAGAGGAGTCAGGTGTAAAGGAGTGAAGTTGAGCATGGGAAAAGGGGGAGGAAAGGTGTTGTAACATTTGTCTGTCTTTGTTTCTCACTACCAAATCTATTTTAATTGGCAATAAATTAAATTAATTTTCACCAAGTTGAGTCTGGTTTACCCTCAACAGTAACCGGTAAGCAATGCCCCTGCCTTTATCTTGACCCATAAGCTTTCTTGTGCCTGCTGTTCTTCCTATTTTCTCCCCCTGTCCTGGTGAGGAGGGGGGAGTAAGCAAGTGGCTGGGTAGGAGTTTGGTCCTTAGCTACAGTTAACCCACCACAGAAACACACAATTAAATCTCTTTAATCCCAGAAATCAGCAGGCATCTGTTACTTCAGCTCCAATCATTTCTGCATGTGTCTCTGAAAAGCTTTCATAATTCTTATTGTACCTTAAACACAAGATTGCTTTGATGAAAGCAGTCTTCTTTAGGTAAGACAAAGCATAATTTTCCCACTATCAAGGAGTCCTCCCTCAGTATACCACAGATAACTGCTACAGTTCATAGATGGTTAAGCAGTTTTGTTCAAGTGTTTGTGAATCCTGTTTCTTATATCAGATAACTTGAACGGTTGATAAATGAAATTAACTCAACCAAGCTCTATGCTGTATGAAAAGAAGAAAATGAAACATTCATTTCTTAAAAGAAGGCACCACAAGAAATAACCAAATTAAGGAATATTAATATTCAACTCCACTCTTCCTCTGTTTACAAGAGCTGGCTAGAAAATTTCTTGAAAAACAGGTTCCAAATGAAAAATGCCAATTTGACAGAATATAATTGATGGAAGAATGCATCTATTCACTGAAATTGCTCAGCAGGAACCTTGTTCACCTGTCAGACTCTGCAGGCTGATAAATTTCTGCTAGATGGCTCCCCTGCTCCAGGGAAGATGAGGACTTCTGTCTGAAGCTTGTGAGCTTCAGACTTCCAGGTCACTGAGGCAGAGAGAATTCCTTCTGCAATGTCTGGAATGTAGCACCTTGAAATCACTTAACACAGATGCTGTACTGGACAAATAATAATAATAATACCACCTTATGGCCACAAAGGCACTCTAGATGCAAGCTGACCTTAGATAAAAATGTGTACTGCTTTGACATATCAGCCCTAAATGGGTTCCTTAATGAGAAGAGTTTTATTAAGAAAATGGGAGAACCTGCCTTGTGCATGTATATCAGGGGATCCCACCATATACCACCTATGTTTTTAACCTCATGCAACTTCAAAAATCCTTGGAGACATACCGTTGTTATTTTATAATTGGGAGCATTTTGCTTTGCTGCATCAGGATTCATCTTTCACTTGCTCTGGAAAAGACAGTATAATAGCATTTTAAAACCATATTCCATTAAGTTACACTGATGTAACCTCACTAACTTCAATAGGTATCGAAACTTCACAAATGGTTCTCCTTCTAATGACACTACAAAATTAAAAGTAATTCTGTTGCCCTGAGTAATTTTAGTTAGAACTAATAGTTCTGATAATTTTACTAACTTTGATGGACTTTCAGATTCTTTTTTTCTGAGATGTGAGTATGATATGACAGTAACTTTGAACCTGATTTCCCAAGGAACTGAGACTTACACAACTGTACTGTGAGGCCTCCCCTTCCTAAACCTGTGAGTCCATTGAGCACTTCAGACTTCAGAGAGCTACACAGTTCTCAAAGACAGTAAATTCCTATACATCTTGTGAAAACTGATTGCTAGAGATGGATCAAAATTAGTGCTACCACTAAGGGAAAGCCAGTTGCAGTTCAGCCAGTTGGCCAATCACCATGGTTATAATGAACAGGCAATCAGCACACGATTATTTCAGCAACAGCATATGTTGCCACATTCTCAGCCAAACTGGCAAAAGACATGGGAAGGCGATGGAAGAAGTACTTGAGCACTGAGGGTGGGAAGGACTGAGGAATGTGGGAGAAAAAAATAATTTAAAAAACTTAGTTCCACTGTTCACAGAACAACTTACTTTGGTATCTTAAAACTGTAGATTTTGCCTTGGATAAAGGAATGTATGAATCTCTTATGCAGAAGACGTATATGTACTTTAACACAAGCAATTCCTGCCTTTTAGTGTATATTTCTTTAAGTGATGATTTATTTATAATAAGATGCATTTTACTGGAGAGAAAAGAGCCTATGTTTCATTTGTGAATGAAATGGAAAGCATGTTGTTCTGCTTTATAGTCCCAAGGAAATGTAAAGTGAGAGCTATTGAAAAGGATTTTCAAACAGGAGAATGAACAGAAGTAGGTGTTGCATTCTTATTCTGGTAATGACAAAATGGACTAATGGCATCATCAATATGTGTATGTAAACTGAATTCATATGAACTCAACAGAATCACTAATTTTAGTAAATAAAGCTGGATTGTTTTTCATCTCCCAAAGTCTGTTCTTCAGCCTATCTGACAACTTGAAGACACTGAATAGTCTATTTAAAATCAAATAACTTTTGTGAAAAATAAAATTAAGTGTCTGGTATAAATCAGATAGCTAAGATTTTCCTCTGCTATTGCAAAAATGAAAGAATTACAGTCATGACTTTAATTTGTACATGCACACACAGGTATACCTACATACATAAAATATGATGTATATTACATTATTCTTTTTTTATTAGTCATATTTAGGCTCTTCATAGAAAAAAAGGCATGGAATCTCATGCTGAAATAAATCTTTGGACTAACATGAATATTTAAGGCTGAGAACCTTGACAAGACCTGATTTCTACTTATACAATAATTCCATCAGTAATTGCTGAATATTTAAAATCTTGTATGTTTGTATGTACTTGAGTCTTCATTTGCTGATATTCAGAAAGCATTTTCAGAACCCTTAATATCAAATGAGCTAATTTGAAATTACTGCATTACTCCCAGAGATTGATGATTTAGTGGAAGCAAAAAAACATAGCACTGCCTGATTAAAGCAATACAGTAAAGGTATTACAGTAAGAATGCTATTACAGTAAGAATCAAAGAATCACCATCTTAGTTCAGTCTTCCACACAAAATCTGGGGCAACCTCTGCTTTCAAAGATCTGCGTCTTCAGTGTACAGGCCACTTCCAAAAGTTGTACATATGAGTAAAAAGGAAGTAAAATGAAGTCTTAAATGGTCATAAGCTGAAAAATTAATATGGTATTCCAAACAAACAAGGTTATACAGACATCACCGAATCAAAGAAAGGTTGAACTTGGCAGGGACCTCTGGAGGTCATCTGGTCCAACTCCCCTGCTCAAGCAGGGCCACCTAAGGCCAGTTGCCCAGGACCATTTCCATGCGACTTTTGAGTATCTCCAAGGATGGAGACTCCACAACTTCCCTGGCAACCTGTGCCAGTGCTTGTTCACCCCCACAGTGAAAAAGTGTTTCCTGATGTTGAGAGGGAACCTCTTGTGTTCCAGTTTGTGTCCACTGCCTCTGGTCCTGTCACCGGGCACCACTGAAAAGAGCCTGGCTCTGTCTTCTTTACACCCTCCCTTCAGGTATTTATACACATTGATAAGATCTCCCATGAACCTTCTCTTCTCTAGGTGAAACAGCCTCAGCTCTCTTAGCTTTTCCTCACAGGAGAGATGCTCCAGTGCCTTAAGCATCTTTGTGGCCCTTCACTGGACTCTCTCCAGTATGTCCATATCTTCCTTGTACTGGAGAGCCAGCACTCCAGGTTTGGCCTCACCAGTGCTGAGCAGAGGGGAAGGATCACCTCCCTTGACTTGCTGGCAACACTCCTCCTAGTGCAGCCCAGGATACCATCAGCCTCCTTTGCCACAAGGGCACACTGCTGCAGTTCCATAAATGCAGGCACCCACATATTAGCATTTGACCTCTCTGTCTCAGTGTTTTTCATATGAACAATATTTGTCTATGCAATGCACCTTGATATCCAGCAATGACAGCTACTTTTCAAATAAAAAGTATACCTTAAAAAACAAAACAGAGAAAAGAGAGAGAGAGAGAGAGAGAACAGACAAAGCTTTAAATCAAAACTCGCCTATGCAATTCTCAGGTCCACCCTGAAGCTATGTAATTTGAAATATGGAGTACTTTCCAGGAGGAAAGCTACTTGCTGTAGCTAGTAAAGCAACTCTGGGTTGTCACAACAACTGTACATAGACAGATAAAATAAATCAAACTGACAAAATGCACTAATAAGAAAGTTCTGCAACAGTACAAGGACCATTATGACTATTTCATTTAATTCAAACTGAATTATGCTCAATAAATAAAACATAGTGTGATGATAAAAAAAAGCTGTCTCCAAGCTACTTACAGCATAAGTGGATTAGATTCTATGCTTAATAGGCTAGTAAACATCAGACCCATAGAAACTGAGGAAAGAGAATTCCATTTCAAACACTGAAACAGTATGAAGTTGACAATTGCACAGAATTATTAGCCAAATGCTAGGCAGTCAGCCAGAAGGCTTCAAAAAAAATTGCCTTAAGCAAGAGCAGCAAAGAAGGGGAGGAGTTAATGGTAAAAAAAAAAAAAAAAAGAGGTAATTAAATTCACTCATGGGATGATATTTGTCGCCAGAATGACAGATGATTAAGATGTTGTTAATGGAAAAAAATCCAAAACCCAAAAGCTGATTTAAGATAAGAGGAAGTCAGTGAAATTAGCAGTTTAGTGACAAATACAAATCTAGAAAACTCCTCCATTAACAGCAAAGGGACAGCCATTTTATTCTGTTAGTCTGTTGTAATTCCCTCTAGAGTTCACTTGGATAATGAGCGATTAATGTCTGTGTGTATAAAACTAAAACTGTGTCCTAATTGGGTTTGGCTGAGCTAATTGTCTCTGATCAATAAAACTGACACATAGTATGCTTGTCCTTCAAGAATCTCACTCTGGGCCTCATTCCACTTTCCTCAAACCATGCTTCTGACATCCAGGGGAGCAGAAATTGGTCACGTTAATAGAAAATTGAAAGTAATACATAAGAACTTAAATAGAGCAGTAAGCACTGGGGAAATGTGTATTTTATTCGACTAAAACCCCCTTGTGCTTCATGACACATCCCATCCACTTGCAGCAGTTTCCTAGCATTTTTGCAGTCCCTTCTCCGCAAAGAGCATTTCTGTTGCTTCACTTAAACCAGCACAGAGACACCAGTAGAGCCTCCTAGTGCTGACACAGTATACAGCAATAGAAGGGGAGTCCCTCCCGGAACACCTCCAAAAGACGTAGGCTTTGCTGAAGTTCTCCCCCCCGCCCCCGTAAGTGTAGCTACAGTCGCACCAGCATTTTCTGGCACTGCAATGACAAGGAAAAACCATGAGTTTTTCCTCAAACAAGCCAATTATGCTTTATAGCCTAGGGGAACATCTAATCATATGATACGATGCCTACTCTAGTAAAATTATACACAAGAGCAACAAAAAATAGCAGATGCAGACACAACATAGCTACTTAATACTACTCCAAATATTATTGTACAGCATCATTCATACTTAATACATCTTTTTAATTTCCTTGACAACTGGGTCAAGATTAGTTATACAAGCTATGCAGTCTACACAAGTATGTCTTCTAATTCACAGGCTAAACCTGCCTGAAACAGGCAGCTGCTGTCTATAAGATCACGGGATCCTCCTCCCAAAGACACAGCAGCATGTCTTCTTCTGAAATCTATTGTTATGAAGTGCATCCCCTCAGATCATTTCAACAGTAGTGACAATGTAAGAGACATCGGAAACAGCGTAACCTAGTATTCTGCTAAGAGGCAGGGACATGAGGCTCTTGTCTCTGCTTTCTTTCTGAACATCGTCTGCATTGTCCATAAAAATACAGGCGAACCAGTGTAATGCAGATCTCCCCACCCCGCTTAACGAGGAGAAAGGAGCTTATGAAAGCAACACTGTGACTATGTCAAATACCAGGTCACCACTACATACTGAGCCTGATGCCATTCAAACCAGTAGCAGTTTTTAAGGTGTCCTTCTGAGACGAAATAAGCCATGATTTGTACTTAATACATCATCAGTAATATTTTGCTCATTTAAGATGCGTGCACTTCCAGAGAAATGAATACTAGCATATTTCTGTTTTTCTATACACAGCTATGCCCTCTAGTGGAACTGGCTAATCCACTACATATTTTGTCCTTTTCTCAAAACCAGCACACTCAATCTGAACTACATTGAGTAGCTGGAGTTATGATCCTTGCTTTCTTTTAGGAAGCTGTTGTATTAACTTCGAAAAATTTAATTGTACAGAAGTTTCAAGATACTGAAAGAGTACAAATTATAACATTTTAGATAAAGTCCTCATTTTTGAAGTATCTTTCCTATGATAGAAGAAAATCCTGGTTTGTGGTCTTTTAGATAATGTCAGAGATGAGGTCAATTCAACTAATTTGGTAAGAGACAATGAGCAGAAGTAGTCTGGAGCCATTGCGGATCTATTCCACTGATACTTTCTTAGCAAGAGCACATAAAAAAGACAGAAAACTTCAGTAAGAGTAGAAAATATAGTTTCAGTCCTAACTTTCATTTGCAAGCTCACTGGTGGAGAAACAGCCAGAGCACATGATCTTATTATGCACTACCACACCTGACAGGCTTCAAGCAGAGGCAGGTTTAACATTTTGTCTTTGGTTGCCTCACTGAGAACATCAGCACTGAGGAAGGGATGGTCTTGGCTGACTATATGAAAAAAAGCAAAAAGATAAAAGACGAGGAATAAAGTGAAGGCAGAAAAGAGGATGTGGGGAAAGGAAAGATAACAGAAGCCCGTGTCTTGCATTCTAAGTTTTCAAGCTCTGCCACCTTCAGTGGTGACAGCAAAATTATTGTTCCCATCTCCATGACTGAACGCAGCCATGATGGAAGATTAAGAAAATACAAAGTCTGAATCTGGGTAGGTTTCAGGAAAGGAGAGGAACAGCAGCCGTGTTGAGATGGTCACTCCTTTCAGGATGTGTTTTCCCACTACATCCAGTCAGGTATAACTACAGGCTGCCCCTGAAAATGTCTGTCCTCAGGTATGTGCTCCTGTCCCTTCTCCAATATCAGATTCAGCAATTAAGATCCTGCAGAAGGGATCTGTTCAGCTTCCTAACTCTGCTAAGCCACCAATTCCCTCCACCCCCAGTTTTTCCCTACAGATGAGAAAGGTAGCAATTAATCGTGTGTTCAATCACCAGATATGTAAGGAGACTGGGAGATGAGGTCCACAGAATTTCACCATTATTTATCTCTATCACTATGATGTGCCCCCCTCCAAAGTCTCATAGGAACAGTGAAACTGAAGTAACATAATGCTTTGATTCTTTTGTACTCCAGTTAAGTCTCATTTACAACACACCTATCTGGGCTCATCAGTTCCAACTCCATTCTATTTTTTTAATCACTATCTTAGTGTAGGGTACTATACATACAAACTTTTAGTTTGGACTAAGCCAATCTTCAAATTTTCTCCGGAAAAATATTAAATATAGAATTATAAATAACTTTCTTTCATGCTATCAGAAAGATGGTTCATCAAAAAGTTAACATCTAAAACAGGTCTTTGAACCTATATTAACCTGGAGATTAAGTCCCATACCTGTTCTTGTGTGAAGCGAATTAAGAATATTTTTACTTGTGGGACAGAAATTATTCTTTCAGTTCTCACTAGGATTGGCAATGATCACTGTCCGTATCTTCTTGTGCTAGTTTCCCGGAAAAGTAAACAAAAAAAACCCAAACCAACTTGCTTTATTGAGATAAAAAGATATTCTCTATTCATATAACAGAAAAGCTTTGTGTCGTGTGCAGAGACTTTATTACATCGCTAAAGCCCAAAGAGTTAGTACAGGTAAGATCAGAAATTAACTCTTATTAGGAAGCTATAAAAGTTAATTTGGAAAAGGGAGCTCTTAGAAGCTGCTAGAAATGGTAATGAGGCCTCAAGATTTGTGAGACTATGACAAGACAGTTCTTATGATGTAATGCTCAAATTTAGTTTCCACTTATATCATATGACCCTGTTGAACCTTTGGGCACATGAAACTCTTCGATAGATACCAACCTTTCTTTTCAGCATGCAGTGGAATTCCTGCAAGAAATGCTGAATCAGACCTTAACACACAGTTTCATTGTAGCCTTTATCAATTAAAATGGTAGTAGTAGCATTTTAGAATTAAAGTTCATCTCAAATATTTCTAACATTTAAGCTTTATATCAGTACAGAACTAGCTAGAAAAATAAACTATGTATACAGTTCAAGAGCTAATGTCCACTAGTCAACTTTTAATCATATTCTACAGATTTTTTAAAATAAAAATTTAAGAAATTTGCACCCAAAACCTAAAAAAAAAGAGATTGTTAAACCATGCTTATGGTTTAACCATAAGCCATCCCTCTCCCCACCTATCCCACTGCACGCGTGACAACGATGTCAGAAGGTTAAAGCAAGTACTGTATCATTTGACACAAGTTGCTTCTAGGGAGCCCCACTGATCAACACTTCAGTAAACTTCCCTTGCCTTGTGTCAGAGCCCTGAGGGCACTTAATGGCCCTCACTAACCTCACCTGTGGCTTCCATCCACACCCTCTAACCATGGGCCTGGGAACCCCTCCTGAACTTAGACCTGGGCATTCAGTCTCTGCTTGAGCTTTGTTGTAGGGGTGCTGGTCTCCAGCACTGCCCTGCCTGACACCTTAAACCATTTACAATTGCATGCACGAGTTTTTGATGTGGGAAGTAGAACTTGGATTCAAATTCACAACGCGTATTTCTGAAAAAGAAGCAGAGGAGCTGGTACTTGGTTCTGATGCAAAAGTCTGAGCTTTGCTGCCTGCTTTAACTGAATGGATGTTGTGTGTTATTTTGCACCACTTGCATTATTTTGAACAAAATTGAAAATGGACCAAGAATGAGATTAAAAACGTTTAATGAGAGCAGAATTCAGTTCCGCTTCAAACATTCAAAATTATATGAAGGCAAAAACAGTTTCTACCAGCAAGACTGTGGAGGACAAAATTGCTTCCACAAACCTGAGAAATTTTGAAGGGCCAAGAGTTCTGTTTACTACTTCAAGTCAGTTTGGAAATGTCATATTGAAGGCTATCAAGTTAACTGCACTCAAAAGCAGAGATCAAGACATAGACCAGATAGACACCTAAACAAACTAAATTTCATGTCAGATCAGCAGAATGGGCAAGTATTTAAACCCATCTTTCACTGCAGAGCTTAATGGGCATAAGCCTAGTCTCTTTGCAGTATCACTCCCTCACAGTAGTCTTAATGCAAAGTCAATCTAAATCAGGTTGTCACTAAAGCCTAGGAAAAGGTGGAAAAATGCAAAAGCAGGACTAGGGGTGACTTTGGGCTGCTTAACCTGTTACAGAAATGTAGCCTAACTTATATCTCTAAGGGCTGCTGATCTAGAAAAGTAAAGAAATCTTCATTTTGTTGCAGAGACCAGTATAGCCACTTACAGAACACTTGCATAAGATTTTACCTGTGCTAGTATCAGAGAAGCAGAAGAATAAACTAGGAGCTCCTGGCTCAAATTCCGTCATAATATCAAATAACCAGCTGTGAACTACTTTATTATTAAATGAGCAGAACAGGTCATTGATATTAAAAAGTTACTTAGCATTAATTTTATCTCTGGAAAACTTGATCCAAAGCCCCTGACAGAATTTTAGGTGTCACTGTGTTGAATTAACACTTGAAGGATCTGTTCCTGTCTCAAAAGCTTGCCTTGCTGTCTGAAAAAGTAATAATCCATGTTGGGTCAAGCAGATGAACAGTTGTCATACCACATAAATGCTGTGTGTTAAATTAATTGCTATTGTACATTAATATTAATTAACTAGTAAAAATATGTAACTTGTGTAGGGCTCTGAATGAAGCCATGTAATTCAGCTTCAGTGATGGAAATGCTGTAGCTCTGCACTTTCTGGACAAACTGGGGAACATCCAGATCAGACCAACAAGAATAAGAAGTTTGGAAAGTGACGACAAGGAGAAAAAAAAATAATGAATGAGGCTTACTCATTCTAGAAACAAAAAATAAGATCAAGCTAAACATGTGACCTGATAACTTAAGGAGTTTGCAGAATCTCCTTCATTTTAAGTTCCTAAGAACCAGTTAAACAAAACTCTACATAGTGCATTTATAATTCACCACGGCCCTTGACCATAGCATGTGCTTTTAGAAGTCTCTTCCACTCCTGTATTTCTAGGATTACTGTGACTGTTAACACTATCTCAACACATTTCTTTTCCCAGATTCTACACAGACATGGCAATGAAATTGTACAAGACAGCAGTCTTTGAATAGTTCTTTTAATTGCAAAAGAAGCAATGGAGTCTAAAAGTGTATACTCACTGTGAATTATTGGAGCCACTGCTGACAAAAACATTCACAAGAAAATTGAAAATATGTAACACAGAAGAAATTCATATATCTTTTCAAAGGAAAGGTGAAAATTAAAGGTTAAGACTACTGCTTTGTTTTCTGAAAACTTTAATTCCCATAACATATATATTACCTAAGGCCAGATTGCACAGCTTTTGTCAGCATTTGTAATGCATGTCTCTGAATACATCAGAAAAAACTTGTTGATTCACGTCCTTCCCCTCTTAGTCTGGAGAGCTAACCATCCAGGGAAGTGGAAAGTTGCTACTTTCAGATATCATTGTTGGGCCACGCAAGAGAAAAATACTGTCTAAATGTCATATGCTCTTTTACAGAAGTTCATACGCAGTCTGCCATGGAAACAGTCTTTCTGACCTCAAAATGAGGTGAGATACATCAATTTCAATGCTTGAAATGATCAACCCAATCATTTTTCTTTTAGCAGGCATTTAGCTTTTAACATGTATTAAGGCCACAGAGCAATACTGGTTTTCAATAAGCCACATCAGAAACAACCTATAGGTCCCATATTATTCTAAAAGCACACAAGCAGAGAGTGAATGGGATTATGGTGCCAATTTTCCAGTTGACTGGATGTACCTCAAACCACTCTGAGTATACTTCTGCAGTATCAGATGACACACCCAACAGTCCCCCTCTGCGTACATTCTCCTTGTAACAATTTCAGTGTTCTCTGCTTTTTGGGAACTTTTAACCAAAATGAATTGGACAACAATAAAATGCTTTGACTTTAAATCTCAGTGCTTTATGTAAACAGTGAAGTCTCAATTAAATGGAAATTTAAGATTTCCCAGATTCATCTAAATCCTGGGTCCATGTTCCTCAAATATTAACTGAAAACACACAGGGTGGGAGACTGTCTTCCTATTACTGTGACTGTAAATAGAGTCATCCAGAAAGACCAGCCAATTGTTCTGAAAAGGTCTGATTCCATAAACTCTCTCAAGATTAGTTGCATGACTCATAACAGTTTTTATCTGAACAGATAGTACCTAGAAGCTTAATTAAAACTTTTCACTTACATTATTTACTATTTGTAGTAACAGCCACCTCCCCCGCGCACCTTTTTTTGTCATTCTTTTTAAGAATCACCAATATCTATACAAGCTTGGCAGTCTCCAAAGAAACCAGCAGTGGGCCACACAGACAAACTTACAGTTCGACTACCTGCTTTGCAAGGACTTTTAAGCATTATCATCTATCCTTTACGCTAAGAACCCAGCAATCCTAGGGAGACCCGGCGGTTTTGCTTTCCATACTTCTAAGATTTTGTTGCAAAACGCGATTCCCCGAGTTCACTCCTACGCTACTATCGCTGATGTCAAAATCATTAAGGTCAGGGTCCCAACCTGCCAAGGAGCTTACTGCGGTCTGTTAAAAAGCCTCTAGCTGCAACTTCAGGGATCCACGCGCTTCTCAAAATCTATCCTTGAAACGGCCCGAGCTTTAACCGCAGCTCTGCCCGGCATTACTCGCACACCGGGAAGAGAAATCAAGGGACCTAGCTCCCCCTCAGCAGCTCCCCGGCGACCCCGACTTTCTGAGGTAACTCGCGCCCTCACGCGCCGCGCCGCGCCCCGCCCCCGCGAGGCCCCCGCCGGAAAAGAGAGGGCGGGCCTTCCGCTGGGCGCGAGGGCGGCGATTAACCATGGCAGGCTGGCCGCCGCGCCCGGCACCGCCCGCGGGCTGAGGGGGAGAGGGAGGAGCTAGGCCCCGCCCCTCCCCTCCTCCCCGCCCCTCCCCTCCCCTCCCCTCCCCTCCCCTCCCTCCCGGCGCTGGCCTCCGCCGCCGGAGAAAGCCGGGACGATGCTGGAGACGCTGCGGGAGCGGCTGCTGAGCGTCCAGCAGGACCTCACCGCTGGGTGGGTAGCGCTCCGGGCCTGGCCCGGTACCGAGGGGCTAGCGGGGGGAACGGGAGAGGGACCCGCAACCGGGCGGGGAGGGGGAAGCAGGTGACCGGAGGCCGGGACGGGGGGGGAGGGCGGGAGGAAGAGGAGGAGATGGCGGAGGCGGGACGCCCGGGGGGGGTTTGTCCTTCCCTCACAGCGGCTGCTCGGCGGTGGCTGTGCTCTCACCGGGGCTGGGAACGCGGCTCCTGGGTCTAATCTACCCCCTCTTCCACACACACAGAGGCTGCTTCCCGCCTCGGTTGAGGGGCTCATGGCGGGCTAGCGAGCCCCGGCAGCTGCCTGTAGCCCGCAGCTGCAGTCGGGAGTTGAGGGGAGGAGGTGCCTTGGTGTTGGGGAGGCAGCTGCGGTCGGGCGAAAGGAGGGCTGCTGTTCTGAGCGAATGAGGAAGATGTGAATGGGGTCAATTAACGCGCTTGAATTTTTTATGAAGTAACTGACCTTCAGGGTTTTATGGATTAGCGTAATTGCTTAAAGAGCATTGCTGTACTCCGTTCGGCAGATGAAAAGCGTTTCTTTCCTTGGAAGATAAGTTACTGGCACTTGGGGAAAAGAAGTGCAGGATAAGTGCAAGGAGCAACCCCTTGCTTACATTAAAAAGTAGAAGGATATCTTTCCTACGTTGCCTCACAAGGTTTTTTTTTAGGTAGGCTCTGTATCGATGCTATTTTTAGTACAAGCAGGTGGTCCAAATGAGTGTTGCTGGAAGTCGGTGGATAGCTAGAGAACAAGGTCATGCCTGTGCTGCAAAACAGTTGCTTCATAATGAGCCACAGGAGAGTATCATGTTGTAATCAATTACTTTTTAAAACTATGTGGTCTTTGGCTATGTTGAGGCTGCCTTATAATACCCCTATGGTGAATATTTATATATAGTGATAGATGTCTGTGTATTCCAGAAACTTAAAATAAATAGCAAGTAAGTCATTATAAACTAAAATATCTACATTTTGACCCATTTACCTGCAAGCAATCTTTTGCAGGAGGAGGAAAAAAAAAAACCCAAACCCCAACAGAATAGTGAGCTGTGTTTATCTGTGCTCAGGCAGTAGTTTGTGTGCTTCTGCCAGCTTGAGCGATGTGTCTCACACTACCTCTACTTTGTACAGAAACACTGCTGAAAGGAAGTTGATATTGTGTAGTCTAGTGATAAATACTTTAACCTTTACTTCTGACTGCCTGGCAGATACTCCAGTAAGAGAACCAGTAGTGACCCAGCATTTCCTTCTATCCCTGCATACAGAGGAGTGCTGCTGTTACAGGCTGGGGTACATACTGGGGAACATGACAGAGAAGAAGAGCAAATTGCAGAGCTTTCTGCAACAATGGTGGTCTTCCTCAGTGTGCTGTGGTAGTTGCTACTTGGCTTGACTTATTAACAGCTCTCTAAACAGGGAGTGGACACCTGCCTTAACATGTATTTTCTCAAATTGTCAACCACCTATTTTGCTATAGAGCTTTGAGTGTCTTTGAGTTGCTGGAAATTGGTGGTGGTCGAGACTGGGGGAGTGACTGGGCTCACCCTAGAAGCGGCCTGAATAGTTGTATATTAGGGTGTTTCTTAGTCACTGGGTCACTCAGGATTACGTATGTCTGGAGGATATCTTTGGAGCTCATGGCGCATTTTCATCTTGCTTGTGTCTGTGTGTCCTTTATTTCTTCCTAACCCTTGCTGTTCTGGACAGCTGGGACTCCAAAGGGCATAGAGGCTGGGGACATCCATCATCTTGGTGGTCAGAGAATAGCAGAAGGTTTTGGTTTTCACTCTGCTATGCCAACTTGACTAGCATATACGGGTTGTCTGAAAAAGAGTAAAGAGTGGAAAAGAGGTGTGTGGGGTGTCATTTGTTTTCAGTTAGGGTTTTAGGGTTGGTTTGTTTGTTTTGGTTTTTTTTGTTTTTTAGGAGCAAGGTACTAGTTTAGTTTGAAACTGGCCATAGTTGAAACAAACCTCAGATATGCTCGGTAGCAGTGCATTGTGGTGATGCTGCTGGAGATTCTGATAGCTGGCAGAAGAAGGTTGTGCTTGTGCTAGTTTTGTGTTGACAGACTTATGGCAAGTGGGTACAAATATCTCTGTGTGACTGTCATGCTTTTCCTTAGCATGTATGCCTTCTTGTAAAGGGTGTTCTTCAGGATTAGATTGATTATTTCTATGCAGATCTTTAATACCTGTCTGCTAAGGGAACAGTATCAAGAGCTGGATGACTTGGATATATAGCTCCCATTAAGCTTTTTGTACCCAATTGCTTGACGCACTTGTAGAAAAATCATAATTTAGAAGCAGTGTGGGTGGAAATAATTTTGTATGACAATCTCCACAAAACTAAGTGAAATTTGATTCATTTGTGAAATAAGCTGAAATAAAATTAAGTATAATAGGCTGGAATTAACACATTATGTGTTCAAACAAGTTGTTCTCTGTTTTTGGTGTTGGAAATGTCTGATGGTTTGTGTTTTGATTTGTAGGTTGAAGACTTTGGGTGACAAATCAAGAGAAGCAAAAAAAAGCAGGCAGAGGTACTTCCGAACATCTTAATGTATAGCATTGATCTAGGATGTTCTTGTTAAAGAAAAATTTGAAAGTGGCTCATATATGATCCAGTTACAAAAACATTTGCATATAATTTTACAGAATATTCTTTTGATAACAGAAAAGCTTAAACCTAATATTGAAATGCATCACTTAATAGAACCTTGATTGATAGGCCTAAAGAATTTCTGATGGCCATCAATCAATTTATAAACGACTGTTTAAATTACATGAATATTCAGTGTTATTGTACAACTTTATACAAGATTCAGGTTGCAGTACAGATGCAGAAACCTAATTGTTTACAATCTCTGTAAATCTCATGTACTAAAATTGTAATTCAGGGTTTTTTTAGTGTAACAGAAATATGAGCCTTTTTATTGTGGAAAATGTATGTATAATGGAGTACTTTATCTGTTTTCATCTCTGTTGGAAAAAGATTTAAGAGTTGTGGTGGTTTTTTATCCTCTGCATTTTAGTATATTGTTCATTCTTTCAACTTGTGTAAACTATGGGGAGAGACTACCTAACATCTGTAAATGATGTCTGTGAATGTTGCTTCTTCAAATAAGCTCAGATGTGCTTTAGTGTAAAGCATGTTCTTACTAAAACACAGCATGCAGACACAAATTAGTTTTAAAACAAGCCCTGAACAAAAAATAAGGCATCTGAAATAAACTGTATTATGTTCTGAAGCTTGATGGTTTGGATGTAAAGGTTTTTTAACAGAAGACTGGTTATATTGACAAGACACAGAAACTAAACTAAGAATGGGTGAAGGTTTGAATAAAACTGTTTTAGGCAACTGCCTTCTTTGTATGTTTCCAGTCCACAATATTTTGGTTCATCTGGTGTACTGTAAATATCCATCACTGAGAAAAGCACTGGGTGAACCAATTGGATCATCACAAATAAGGGAATGCCAGGGTGACTTCTGCTTTGCTGATGAAGTTCTGGAACAAATATAGCTTAGCTTGATTGTAAAGATGGCTGAGAGCTTGTGGGTCAGGATCAGAGGAGAGGCCAGTAAGGGTGGTAACGTGATGGGAATTTGTTCCTGACCATCTGATCAGGGAGTGAATGATGTCTTCTCTAAAAAACTTGAGGAATTCTCTGTATCATTAAACCCCTGTTCTTGTGGGGGCCTTTAACTTCTTTGACATCTGCTGAAAGGACAAAACAGCAGGATGCAGTCAAGAAGCATTCTGAAGGATGTCAGGGATAACTTCTTGATACCCACTTCATAAATTCTTTGGCATGCAGGAATAGCCTTAGGAAAGCCAGAGCTCACCTAGAATTGACACGTAGAAGAGATGTCAAGGACAAAAAGAAGAGTTACTAGCCCTGCATTGGAAATTAAAAGGCTGAACAAAGAAAATGTGGGATTGCTGATGAATGGGGTGGATGATTTAGTGACAGCAAATGTAAATGTTGATGCTTTTGTTGCTTCAGTCCTCACAAACAAGGTCTTCCAGTGGTCTGTGCTTAGTGGAAGGAAGACTGACCAGTAGTGGATGAAGGATTGATTTGGGGAACTTGACCCATAAAAGCCCATAGGGGCCAAGAGGTATTTCATGAAATTCAAGAGGTATAAATCCACAGTCTTTCCCTGGGAAGAAAGTATCCCCTGCCACAATACAGAGTGGGGCTGACTGCCTCGCAGGGAAGCAGCTTTGCTGAAAAGACGCTGGGGGTCTTGGCAGAGAGCAACCTAAATGTGAGCCAGCAACATGCCTGGCAGCAAGGAAGGCCAACAGCTTTCTGGACTGTATGAACAGGACCACGGGCAGTAGAATTGAGGGAGGTGATTATCTCCTGCACTCAGCACTCCTTAAACCACATCTAGTTACTGTGTCCAGTTTGGGCCTCCAATGTGAGAAAGGCATTGATAACCTGGAGCAAGTTTAGTGGAGGGCCACCAAGATGGTTGGGGCTGGAACCCTCTGTGTATGAGGAAAGGCTGAGACTGGGGCTTGTTCAGCCTGGAGAATAGATGACTTCGGGGAGACCTAGCAGCAGCCTGTCATTGCCTATGGAGAGGTTATCAAGGAGACTGGTGTGTGGTAGGAACACAAAAGATGATAGGCATAAGTTGAAATGAGATGTTCAGGCAGGAAAAGGCTAGAAGGGAAAGCTTTTTCCTCATGAGGACAGTCAAGCAGTGGAACAGGTTGCTCACAGAGCCCATGAAGTTTCTGTCTGTCCTCAGAGGTTTTCAGGTTGCAACTTGACAAAGCCATGAGCAAGCTGGTCTGATCCCATAGCTGGTCCTGCTTTGAACAGGAGGTTGCACTAGAGACAACCTGAGGTCCCTTCCCACCTCACTGATTCTATCACTTTTCCCTTGGTTTCAGGAAAAAAGGTTTCATTTATGGTGGGGTTTTTTTTCCCATTCAAATTGTTTGGATGACAGTGCAAAATGGTCTACTCCGGTAATCCTCCAAAAGACAAATCTTGGATGACATCAAGATCGTCATGTAGTATGTCCTTAAAAGTGCTGCATTGTTAATTTTCTTTAACTTAAGTTGCCTTTATATTTCAAGCTGTTATTAATGAAAATGTATGCATGCAATAGGAGATCATTAGGGCATTAAACTGACAAGGGTTCTTTAGCTTAGTGTTTGTTTTTTTAATGTAAAGAACTTGTGTAGTAGTCTTATTTTCAGAATGTTTCTGTCTACTGTTTTAAGTTAAAACAATGTTCATCCTGCGTGTTTGTTAAGTGTACTAAGAAATTATCTCATAAAAGTTGTTTTTAATGGACATAGTCAAAAAAAGGAAAGAATGGGCTACCATAAAACAACAAGGAGAAAAAAAACAACCCCTGCTTTGGAATGTTCTTCTAAGATACACTGTGTAATGCATTTTAAACCAGAATTGACAAAATGTTTGTGAAAGTGAACAGCAGGGAATATTTCTATGCTCAGCATATCTGTCAAACGCAGATATGTGTGCACACATTTTTTATAACAGCCTTCTATTCATTAACAACATTTGTATATTTACAATTTGCTTTATAGAACTGTTCAGTGTTTGCCAGAGTTTTCTGCTGGACTGGAATTACTGAGCAGGTATGACCTTTCATTTCTTTGTTAGTGTCTGCTTCCTATAATTTCAGAAATAACTTTATTAGGTTAAGAAAATGAGAAGAAAAATCAAGGTGTCACAAATTCTGCAGTTGGTAGAGTGGGGGTGGTTACCAAATGATAAATATGCTTAAAGCTTGCCTAATCCTGAAATGCTGTCATATTAATGAAACAGAAGTTCTGGAGGAAAAGCAACATTTGAAAGATTACATTAGTTCATGGTCTAATGCACAGGGATGAAGGAGATCAGCACTGAGGCCCAGCCTGTGGTTTAAATTTGATGTTTTATAACTTGTACATATTTGATATGATTTCATTCTGGTATAATAGAGACAGTATGCCTGTCACTGCCATGAAGAGAAAGTGTATTCCATGTGTATTTAATCACATTTTTTCTGAGTAACAGAAGCTATCTGCATTACAAATTTCCTTTGTATTTTTATCTTTTAAAAAAATCTCTTTTTTTTTTTTTTTTTTTAGGGGGGGAGGTGTGTGATTACAATCTTGTTAATTTTTTTTCATTTTCTTAATGAAATTGTGTTCCAAGTAGTGCTTAAGGCTTTCATGTGTAGTCTTATAAATATTGCTGGGTCCATTTAGCTCTTAATGTAAGCTAGCAGGTTAAAAAACATGAATCGCTTTTTCTTTGAAATAAATTATTTCTTACTGTATACTTGTCTTGGTAGAACAGTAAATACCAGAAGGAACTGTACAGCTTTTTAAACTGTTACTTCTGGTAGTCCCTGTAAATATAAGCACAGTGGCATCCATAAAATCCTCTTCCTTTGTAAGGGGAACATAGTAAGAATACTAATTTATCTTTCTTCTCTTCAGATATGAAAATGCTTGGGCTGCCCTTCACAAAGGAGCCAAAGATTGTGCAAAAGCTGGAGAGGTAGGAAAAAATACCAATGACACATTTGTAATACTTTTAAATGTATAAATAATTTTAAACTAAAATTTTTAGTACCAGCATACTGGGTTGACCCTGACCACTAGGTAAGCACCCACACAGCCTTGTTCACTCCCCTACCAGTTGGACAGAGGAAAGAACAGGAAGAAAAATGAGAGAAGTCATGGTTCAAGTTATTAATTGAAGGACAGAGGAAAAACAAGTGATGCAAAAGCAGTCACTCATAACCTCCCACAAGCAGACCAATGCCCAGCCAGTCTCAGAGCAATGGTTACCTTGGAAGACCAAACCCTTAATTTTTATTCTTGAGCGTGTTGTTACATGGTATGAAATATCCCTTTGGCCAACAGTCAACTGTTGTGGCTGTGTCCCTTCCCAACTTCTTGCCTACTTGCTGCAGGAGGAGCAGGGGTGAGTGGGGAAGAGAGAAAGCCTTGACACTGTACAACCACTGTTCAGAAATATCCAAAAACATTGGTGTGTTATCAACACTGTTTTGGTTGGAAATGCAAGACACAGCACCATATGGGCTGCTATGAAGAAAATTAGCTCCATCCCAGCTGGATCCAGTACAACCAGTATAATGAAAAAGTAATGCTCTGTATTGCTGCTTGGGAAAAATGCCAAGTTGCATTGCCTTTCACTGTGGTTTTAAGACAGTGTTTGACAAGCAGCTGATGAAATGGATCAGAATGTCCAGTTCCTCTTGTTTCTCACAGCTCTTCCAGATTTGATGGTACTCAGCCTACAATTAATATTTTTAAAGGTTTAAACATAGATATTGTAAAAATAGAAATTCTCTGTGATCATGTTTCTCACAAGGTATCATCTGATAAGAATTATCTGAAGTTCATTCTCCTGTTTACTTTCTGATATTTCAATTACTGTAACAAACATCGAGTGTGAGAATTTCCTAGTGCATTTAAAGTACTTTTTAACTGATACATTGACACCCAGAATTTGTCTTCTGTCCTTTGTTCAGATAGTTGCAATCACTACTTGCACTTAAGCAAAAAATATTAATTATATCAGCTTCCTGTTTTTCTATGGGCTATGTTAGGTTAGAGAAGGATATCGAGAAGTACAATTTTATCAGAGTGTGACAAGAAGGTGATGGTAAAAATAAGACATGGCCAGAAGTTCAGGTGGTCAGTTTTTGCACTCTTCTGCCATTGTTTGAAATATTTTAAGTTAGCTAGGAATATTATTTTGAGACTGCCTAAGACATCTTAACATTGCCAATAAATAGCAGTGTAAACAATAAATAGTAATGTAAACAGTAATGTAATGCAAACATTAAATACTGTGATGCAATATAAATGATTGCAGAAATGATGTTGCATGTTACTGCGGTAGCTCTTTAAAAGCAGTGGGGAGGCTGGGAAAGTATAGACTATATTTGGGGTTGAAGCATGTTGGTGGTTAGTATCAGGGTAGGGCTGCCCTCTCCTAGTGGACAGGAAATGGCAAGATTTGACTTGTTTGGCTGAAAAGATTCAGGAAGTATCTGTGCTTTCGTTCTAATTTTGTTCAGTTTTCTTACCCTGAAAGTAAAGTGACCAGTTGTGTGGTTTGTTTCTGGAGTGAAGGGAAGTAAAACTCCCAGTAAGTGCTACCAATGCACTGCTCTGCTGTTCTGGAGGTCTGCACAGACTTTCAATTTCAAACCCTGTTTAAGGGGCAGATAGTGTAAGCTGGGTGGCCACGATGCAGAGCAGGACTGAGTTGTGGGGTTCTCTGTCCTGGCTGAAATCTTCACTTTGGCTGGCTGCATCCTCCCTGACTCTTCTGCTTAATATATTTTGAAGAGGTGTATTTAGGATAAGAAAGATATTATCTTATGTTCTTGCCTAATAGCATGGCCCGCTTTTTCCACCTGTTCCAGTGAAAACCTTCCGTTATTAGAGATTAAGTTCTCTCTGCCAGCTTTGTGTGCTTTGCTGCTCATGATGATTTTTTTTGAGATCTCTTAAGTGACTTGATTACAATTTTGTAATACTTGCAATAGTTTGATTTAAAAACTGTAGTTCTGAAAACCATGTGAGGTTTCATATATATAAAACCTGTGTAACCTTAATCTCACATATTATGGCTGTTTAGGAAAATTAGAACGAAAAACTTCAAAAAAGTCTTTGAAATTTTCCATGAAATTCAGATGTTTACTTTTGGGAGAATCCAAAATATGTATTGCTTGTGGTTTTTTTGTTTGTTTCTTTTTTATAAAAGTAGAAAACAGACAGTTCAATAAAATAAGAATTATGTAAGATACAAGATTGCCTGTACTATATCAGACCTAAAGGTCCACCTGTCCGGTATTCTATTTCTGGTACTGGCCCCCAGGAGATAAGCTACTCATGCTATCTTATTTATAAATGTTGAACAGAGAAAGGAAAGTGAAAATTTCAAGCTTGAATTGCGGCCTACAGTCTTACCATGTTAAATTATAGATGCTAACTACCAGTTCCATCTACAAAATTGTCCTAAAAATACTGCTTTTAGATGATTGTAATTTTAGCTACATACAGCTATCTCTGGGCTGAAATATTTTTCTGGTGTTTGCCCCAATCTCCTGGTGTGTTTTTTGTTTGCTTTACTGATTTAACTGATTAAATCCCATATCTCATTCTCAGAAATAGACTTGGCTTTATTTGAATAAGGATATTGGTCTTCTGAAGTGTTTCATTACTCACTGGGCTTTGGAATAAGTTTTAAAACCTTGTCTGGTAAAACAGGATGGCTTTTTGACAGGGATGGAGGAATTTGGAAATGGGAGAAGTTGTCGTTCTAAACAAATCTGTCTGAGGTGGGTAGAATTGTAAATCTTTGAGAACTTCCTTTGCCCATTTCTCAGATTTTTTCCGTTTCTGCATCTAAATTCTACAAAAACTGAGGAATACAGAATGCAGTTACAGCCATGGGCTGCAGTTGTGTGCAAGAGGAAGAATGGGCAATGGAACTAAGAGCAGGGAAACTATAATTGAATCATCTCAAGTATCATATACAAGGGAAACATGTGTTACCCAAGATCTCTTGATCTTGCTGTTTTTCATAGAATCTGACCTATGTAAATAAAACTTTTAAGCCGCTTATCCATAAAATATTTCCTACATTGATTAGTATATTGAGAAATAACTTTTTATCTTGTTTTGATCAATGCATTTTGATATAAATATTTGATGCTACAGGGGCTTTCTTGATCATGTTGTATATTTACCTGAGAAGTACACAAGTGGCAGTGCTATAAGGTTGCTGTGTTGACCTTACGCTTGCAGATGTGTGAATTAGAAAAATTAGTCAAGATGCTTGTAAATAGGTTCATAAATTTGCAAGTAAAGTAAAGAACCTGTTTGTTTCAGCTGGTGGATAGTGAAGTTGTGATGCTTTCTGCACATTGGGAGAAGAAAAGGAACAGTCTGGTGGAACTACATGATCAGCTCCAACAAATACCTGGGTTTTTAGCAGATCTGGAATGCCTCACGGCAAGCCTAGGTAAGGTTTTCTAGACATAACAAGCATTCAAGTCAGTACAGAGGATTAGACTGAAGTGCAGCTGTCATGAACTTTGCAATTATAAAATTCAATTTTGCTTCCCAAACACATCTTTTCTATTATAAAACAATAGTTCTTAAACTGGTTTTGTAAAAGAGCAAAATTATTAGTGATTGCTCTCCCAGCAGTTAAAACATCGTGTCATTATTTAGAAAAAAATACTGTATGGCAACTGCACATCTTGGTGTGAACAGTTGAAAATTATTATTCTTCAAGTCTTTTAACTTCTTAAAGATTTGTAAGTAGTGTGAACACTCATGCATGTAGTTACTTCTCTTTGATTGAGTCTATGTAATTTCATACAACAATTTGTTTTAAATCATCATTTGATTGGGGGGGCAAGAAATTTACCTGGCTTGGGATGTTTTTCAAGGCAGGAACTTTTTGTTGAGAGTAATTGTTGGTTCCAAAGCTATTTTCCATAGTTTAAGTTAGTGTACAAGGTTAAGCTATTCTGAAGTCATACCCAGCTGGGTGAAACTAGCAATGCTGCATATTAAGGTTATCAAATACTTCATGTTTGTTACATGGGTTCCAATTTTTAGAACTTTACCAAATGTTAACCTGTCGATTTAATTTAAAACATGAAGAGATGAATCCTTTAGTGCACTACTTCTGGAAACTTCTCATACGAAACAGTTGATCCACTGTTGAAAATGAAATTAGGAAAAAAATGTTCTGGCCTTTTAGTCTCTGAAAAGCTCTAGTGTTACTGAGCCTTAAAACAGGGATGCAGCGTTTGACAAGAGCCAAGCCTTTCTGTCAACAGTAGACCTCTTGCTACCTCCATGAAAATCTGTTCAAGTTGCATCAAATTAAAATTTTGAAAAACTGCTTTCTGTGCATGGATTTTAGGAGCCGAGTTCCCCAGGGACGTTGCCTGCAGTATTCCTGCAGCAGCTGGGAAGCATGCAGGAATTGTTTGTGTAATTGCAGGTCTTGTTTTTTGTGGGGTGGGCTGGATTTATGTGCTGGCATCTGATGTTGAGGAAAAGAAGGGTTCTTTTCTGTGTTCAAAGGCTAATTCTCATTCTTCTATGGTCAGTGGATATGCACAAATAGGCTTTTGTTCCTAGGTAAGCTGGTAATAACTTTGCTATTTCTTTCTGAACCAAGGAATATATTTAATTTTTTATTACAATTTTCTTATACCACCTTATTTAGTAAGGCTTTATCATGTGTGGTAACCATTTAATGTTGGCTTTTTGAAAAGCTCAATTATTTTCTAAGGAAATAGCAATTCAAATAATGATGTATTTAAATACTGATTTTAATATCATGCACAAAATGATGCAGTCCACTGGCAGACCAAAGATAAACAATATAATAAAACCTAGTGGAATTGTCTTTATAGTTCATAACTGCAAATGCTGTAAATCCTGATGAATTGGGGTTACCTTCCCATTCCTAATATAGTTTTATGAACCAGAATTAATCTCATCCTGATTGTAGAATTACTTGGAGAAGGCTCACTGTCTCCAGAATATTTTTGATACTATACCAGCAGGATTTGAGGAAGCATTAACCAGTCTGCTTGGGGAAGCTAATGAGTTTTGAAGTCTACTGCTAAGGTTGTGAGATTTGAACCAAATCTAGCCTCACCTTATGTGTCAGATTTCAAGTAATTCACCTAGAGGTTTTTATTAGTTCCTCCTCACCATTGCGAGTTTTTTGGAATTGTTTTTTTTCTGTTAAGTTATATAGCATATACTTGAAGATAAAGGTATAATTCGTATCAAATTCAACATCTATGCTTCTGGAAGTGATTTACCAGAAATTTGCTGTGATATTCTGCTCACCGTTTTTAGTTTTTATAACTCTGAACTATCTGTTTTTTATAAATGTAAACTGTATTCACTTGTCCAAGAGAGGATTAATACTGTGGCTGTGAATTTTAAATATGGGTGAAACATTCTGTAAAAAAAAAAGTGAATATAGAATTTTAAACTGCTGTGTCCTGGGTTGTGCATCCAAGATGTAATTTGGCTAATATTCATAATTTCAGAAAAGTAATAGTTATGTGTTGTGACACGATACGCTTCTAATAAATATATTAATGCTTTTATTTTGAAAGTAGATAGGGAACCCTGGCTGCTTTTGATAAAAGAAATTTCAGATAAAGGGAATGAGCCTTTTTAGTGACCTAAATTGGTATGAGTCATGTACAGATTCTTTAGCTTTTGCTGTGTATTACAAGACACATTTTCGTTAGCACTTTTATAAATAAAGTCCTTTAACTTAGGTACTCACATTATCAGTCATCCCTCACTTCAAGGAAAAAGTCTGTGTCTCCATTTGATAAATTTATTGTATTATGCAATGTCTTGTAGCTTCTGTTGAAAACCTTGAAGAAAAAATTACTCTCATGTACAAGTGAAAAGGACAGTTATTGCCCTTTCAAAGTCCAGAATTTGAATCATCACTTAAGCCAATTTTTATTTGAGATGTTGTAGAAAATACCCGCTTGCCAATATCTGACATACTTGCCTTAATATGAAATATGCTTCATGTTTGAGCAGGGGCATTTTGCTCAAATATCTGTTTTGATTTCAGCAAATCAAGGCACCCAAACCTTGATCCAAGTCAAATTTTCACTACTCTTTTTTTTAAACATCTAATGTTAAGCATCTACTTGATAGTGGTTTCAGAAAGGCTGATCACGAACATAGGTGGCAGATCCAATGTAGGGTGATAGTATTTAGACTGGTGAGACTGGGAAGAAAATAAGGCTGGGTATATATTCACAGGGATAAAAGCCATTGCTTCGTAATCTTTAATAAATATTTTTTTCCAGGTATGGATAAGATGAATGTGTAAATCCATTAGGGAAACAGAAACTTTTCTCACTGCTTAGGGGAAGTATCCTTGTTTATATCTTGAGAAGAAGGACATGCTTTATTTTCAGATTGTGTATCAGGTATGAAGGTTGTTGTTTTCTAGCTTTGCAAAATCCAATCCAATTTGTTCGGAGAAGCACAAGTGTTTTGCATAAAAGAGAAGAAAGAAAGGCCATGTACCCTTTGTTTCAGAAAGGGGATTAAAGTCTTCTTAATGGCCTCTTCATACATTAGGGAAATGTAGTAAAACTTGTGAAATATAAGGTCACAGTGATTATAATACCTTTTTCATTAAATACAAGATTTTGATTTTGGTAACATTTTAGCTACTTTAAGAACTTAATACCCCATGTTTTGGGTACTTGTTTTGCAGCAAAAAAGGTATGTTTTAATGCAATATACTTATTTTTTTTTAATTCTTGATAAAAATGCCAAAGATTTTTCCAGTTAGAATACTGCAATATACTTCCAGCAACATCTTGTATTTTGAGATTATAGAATTTAATTTTTGCTCATTTCATCAGTTTGTAGATAGCCTCTAAAGCAGTACTTCTATAGGAGGAAAAAGTGTAGTGAGTAACAACCCACAGACTTACTTCTTTGGGCAAGGCATGAGTATCTTTGGGGAAGATAAGTCATTAGTTTACTATTATCTATTTATTAATTGTGGCTTATGTCAGGATTTAGATACTAGTAGGTATGGGTCAAGTAAAAGGGAATTTAAGACCAGACAATATATCAATCAAGATTTTTCACAGAGCTGGCATTTGAACTTGGACTTTTGAATTGTGTTTGGTTACTTAAATAACAGTTTCTTTTTCATTCACATCTAGCAGTTGATAGCTCTTGAAAAAGAGCTGGAAAATGTTTTGTAATGCAGAAATCTAGAACACACATGCCATGAGAAGACTCTAGTTTTTAGTGTTGTTGTTTTTTTTTTACTTAAAAATTATTTTTAAAGTTAGGAGAGCTGTAAAAACTTCTACTGTAAATGAGTAATAATTTGCAGTTGGGAAGATGGTTAAAGAAAACAATATTTTATTTATAATTAATTAGAACAGTTTTTCTAACTGGTTGACCAGTTGTTTAAAAACTACTGATACTTTTTTTGCTTTTGTGAGTTTTTTGTTTGAGATGAAACAGCATTTAGCTTTTACTGAGAAAGTCAGGGAAAATATTGGGGGGGTGTAGGTAAAACCAGGGAATTTGAATAATATAGTGTAATGATACCTATGTTCAACAGGGAGTTTTTCATAGGCTCCAGGGCAGAATGCTTCAGTGGAGAGGGTTGTTGTGTAAGGTAGAGGTATATATGTATAAAAGGCATATAGTTTGGTGTTGTAAACTTGGAAATGTCTGTGGCTTGAATGCAGAAGGAAAAACATCCTAGTATTCTTGCTCTGTAGTTTCAGCCAAGAAGCTACTTCAGGTTCATGTGAATGGTATGATTCTAGCTGGGTTTAAGATCTTTTCTTTAAAAACAAATTAAAATCAGCACTAGTAGAACTGTAATTATGTAAAGAATTTTTTAAAGTGTTGCAGCCGAATTGAGCTCTTTCTGCACATACATGTCTTTCACTGCTCGTATTATTTTAAGCTTAGTAATCTGTGTCCCTGTCTGACCTAGAGGTAGAGAGAATTTCTTTGATGTAATTGTTTCCATCCTTTCGGTTTTCTGCCTTTTTGTCTTTTAGTCAGAAAACAAATGAACTTTGTAAAAATTTCTTTCATATTCCTTGGTGGCTCCTGTTGTTTTGGTGGCTGGGACAGTGCAGGCAGGCTGCACTTATAGTAGGAAAAACTGAAAACTAATATTTTCTGATGTATAGCTGTCATGTAGCTTTTCTAACAATTTTTGTACTACTGCAGAACTATAGGTTACATAGGTTTCAGTTAAAAGAAATTTTATGTGGTAAATTTAAATTAGTTAAACTTTAGAAGGAAAGTGTTGTCAGGAACAAAATTGTTTTTTGCAATTCCTGAGTTCTAGATAAATACTTTAATACCTGAGTAGCTGCTAAACAGTGTACACTGATGGAAGATAATTCAATCTAATGTCATCTGATCAAGCATTAACATACTTTAAAAAAATGAAAACTAAGAAGTAAAACTTGTAATGGTGATATACCTGTGATAGTGTAAGAAATACAGGTCAAACTAATAAATTGGAATGATGTCATCTGACTTTTTTCAACTATCTAATAAAAAATATTGTGTCTGCCAAGTGTGACGTATTACTATACAGGAAAATTCTTAATCGAAAGGTACAATGAATTTTTTCCAGCCTTCTTAAAAATACTAAGAGGAGGAGATGTTTTTCTGCTTCATAGCAATGTTGTTTCAGAGTGAGGTAGTGATTGTTGCCTGACCACTTGGTTGTGGGATTTCTTGAAGAGCTGGAGAAGTAGTAGTAGTCTTGCAGGTATTCTTTAGAACATTAGCTGGCTTTCTGGGATAGATTCATTCTAGGTGCCACTGTGAACTATAAACTGGAAATTAATTTCTAGATTTCATATTTTTGCTAGATACCTTTATAAAAGTATGAGATTATTTATCTGTGAATATAGATAAGAGCTGTTCAAAGCATCATGGCTTAAGTTTCAAATTAATTAAATATGTAGCTTTTTTTTGAACTTCCTTTTGATGCACAGCATGTACATTCTCAGCTAGTCTTCAATTTTTTTTTTGTGAAAAGCAACTAAGTTTTCTTTCACTTCAGAAGGAAACATTCTGAAACCTGTGTTGCAGTGAAGTGGGATTGTTGTCTTCTGGAGACATCTTAAATGTTCATTCCTTTTCTTCAGGATCACAGTGTTTTCTGCAGTTGCCACTAGAGGCTGCTCAAATGCTAGTGCAAGGAATCAGTTGCCCTCTAGAATTCACTTTTCTTCATCCTCTTTATTTTCCTGTTCTTTGTTGTCTTTTAATATTAATTCAATAACAAGTACAGCAAAGCAGGTGGTGGGTTTTTTTAAGTGGAAAAACCACTGGTTGATAGGTACCTTATTAAATTATCTTGAGCTCTGCTGTGTTTGTGAATTTTGCAGATTAATAAATGAGCAATCATTCTGAAAAGCAAGTTAGCATAATGCAGACATTTGGATTTTAATGCACTCAGAAAAGTCCATTTCTTAAGCAAAAAGGGACCACCAGTCGTAATTGTAGTCATGATATTGCCCTTCTAATAGATCCGGATTTTGTGAGAGGAAGCTGAGTGTGTGGTAAATAACGCACATTCCACAGCACAATCTGTAGAACTGAAGACTTTTTTTTTTTTTTTCCCCCTCAAACTTGTTTCCACATTGTCAACTTCCTTTCACTGCTGCAAGTGATCTGTATACAGATAAATAATTTAAGGACATCTGATTATATGATTCATGTTTCCCTTTCTGACTGTTGTGGAGCAGTATCTTACTTGTTAGGGACTTAAAAATCTTACTAAGTAATTGGCTCTGAATATATGACTCTGCATGCTAGGAAATTTGTTTATGAGGTCTTAACTTTTGCTTTTCTTAGAGGGACCACTAGGATAGCAATTTCTAATTGAGTAATGGCTAAGAAAGTTGAAATTTTGTACACTCCAGGATATGCTCCAAGTAGAATGGCCAAACCAGAACTGAAGATTGACTGATGCCTTCAGCTTGCTATTTCCTCCTTTTGAGCATCCAAAACACATTAACTTTAAATCACTTTTTTCTACCTTGAACTTAATAGTTACTGTCTTGTTTTATGAAGATTGCTTCTGTCTGTTACAGGCAAAAGTGAAACAGCCATTTGCCAAAACTCAGAGTTGCTTTAGGTTTTCTGCTATTTCATTCCTTCATCTGTGTAGTTCTTTGCATCAACAATCAAGTTCATGCACTGCAACGGATTAGTGTATCTGTCTCTGAACTGCAAAATCCCTTCTATTCTTTGGTTGCTGTTTTGTTTGTAAAAATGTGATTTATCCTTCCTCCTGCAATTTACTTTCCCTGTGGCATAGAAGAAGTCCTGACAAAAGGGTGAATAATAGTCCTGTATTCACACAGCTCCATCCCAGAGTGACTAGCTGGTTAGAGTTTGGGGAAAATAGTTTTTTCCACTTTGGGATCCCAAGGAGGGCCATGGAGTTCAGCATTAATCACCCACAGGGAGAGTGATCCTTTGATACAAGATTCACATGAGATAATTCAGGTCAGAAGGGACCTCAGGAGTTCGTTAGTCCAAATTTCTGCTCAAAACAGGGTGAGCTATGGGATAAGATCAGGTTTCTCAGCACTTTTCATAGGCATGATCTCTTTTAGCTTGAGACTCTGAACAATTATGGTTAAAGAGTTGATTAAGAGGTTTTGTGTGTTTTTAAGTGCATGGGTATGTAAAATAACTAAATCTAGAGATTCACCTATCAGTAAAGGGTCTGTCTTGAGAGTAAACTTTCAAAGTCTGTATTCTTTTATATTATCACAAGGTCATGTGAGAGTTAAAATTCTCCCACTATGCTTTACTTTCACTTCATTTGAATAATTTAAGATTAGTACTGGTCTTGGTCAGCACACTTTTGTTCCTCAGATTGATACCAGGCAGGAAGGGGTAAACTGACAGCCCAAGAAACAAAATTAAATTATAGGTTCTGGATGCTTCTGAAATACAGATCACAAGCCTGTGAGACCAAGATGCTGGGGCAAATACAGTGGTTCAGTGTCTTACTACAAAGGGAACTTCAGATAGATCTCTCTTAACACAGCTCTGCTGTCACTCTTTAGTATTTGTTTTTCTGAGCTGTTTATATATGTGTAATTATTACCATGTTAATTACGTACCTTTATGAATTCCTGTTTCTGTTCAGTTGAGTTGTCCATCTGTTGATACAATTTGATATTCATATAAGTATTTCTTATAGCCCAGCTAGAGGCAAAGTTTGAGGAAATGGAGAATCATCTATTGTGTCTTGAGGACTTATGTGAACAGTGTGAGTTGGAAAGATACAAATGTATGCAGACATTACAGCTGGAAAACTACAAGAAAACAAAAAGGTAAATAAAACAATTGCTATAAATATAAATTAGCATAAAATATAAGCCTTTTGTTATTATTATTTTTTCCCTGTATATAATATAACCCCTTTTATTTTCATCTTTTAACGAAACAGTAATCTTTGACAGGAAGTTGCAAATTTGTAATAGATTCAATAAGTGTTGGTCTAACTCTTGGTGATGAACAATGAGTGTGTGTATTTGGAAAATTATCACTACGTTGTTGTTAAGATTAAGTTGTGCTTATTATTCTTTACAAACAATTGGATAAGGGCTATTGTTAATAAGCACTGATAAGTTGTTTCTTTTAATACCTTGCCCTGTTTTTTTAATTTCTTTTTTTTTTTCCCATGTATTGTAACCTGTAAAGTTAGGAACTGTATTTTCCTCTTACCTTCTTTTCAGTTCTATCCTATCCTGTTCTATGAGTACCTTTCACTCTGTATGTTAGGTATTACTCTCCTGCCATTCTCTTACTTGCAAAGGCAAGTTTACCTAAAGATAAAGGAGTAAGAGATAAACGTTAAGAGCTTAAATAACTTAAATCTTGACTTTTTTGGTTTTGTTACTGACAGTGCCAAAAATAACCTTACTGAAGGAGATAAGAAAAGCAGTATTAAGTCTGTTCTGTAAATGAAGACATGTGGAGTTAAATTGAAGCAATTTGTCAAAGTCTCTGACAGCCTGTGTTAGGGAGTGGTGATGCTGGTAGTTAGGGATGCTGACAGACCCGGAGCCAGCACTGACATGGGGATAACGAGGTTACTTGATCTGTCAAACCTGGTGTCCTCCTGTTAGCCAGGGGAAGCACCCTGGCACCCTCCACACTTCTCTTGATTGTGGAAGCAAGTTCGACTCATGTGGTATGGTCAGAACAACTGGTTTGGTTTATGGTCCTAATTAGGATGTGGTGATCAAGGGCAGGGCTGTGCCAGACAGCACTTGTCACATTTTGCATAGCTTATCTGATTTCCTCTTTCTTGACCCTCCTTTTGCCACTCTTGTACCTATTTTTCTTTTTTCTTTTTTTTTAAATTCCAGTGTCCTCCCAAATAAACTATCCACCCCTAGTTACTTTTTCCCTGTTGGTCCTGGTTTTACTACTCAAATTTGGTATTTCTGATGCCATTATCTAGGGAATCTTGGCCTTCTGTGGTGTTACAGATAAGGTTACTGAAGTACTGCTGGCATTGCAAGTTCTGCCTCCCAGAAGGTGCCTGATACCTTAAAGATCCCCCTTCAATTTTCTGTGAAGTTTGGCTGTTTCTAACTTAAATTCCCTTTAACCAGCTGTGAAATCCAACCATCCCTCATGGTGCTATCTGTAGCTTTTTTCAGCTTCTTGCTATGTTACCTGTCACATCCAGCAATTTCTCATGTCAATTTTTCCTGTTGTGTCCTTTAGTTTTTCACATCCTGTTCAGTTAGCTTAACCTCAGGCCAGGGCCTCGGCAGTGGTCTTGTCGTTTTCCTGCAACCTGGATTTTCTTTTTCCCCAGGCAGGGCAACACCATTTTCTCTCTCTCCAGGAAGAGTCAACAGTAGTCAGTATGGCTGAATATTCACTTGTTCTGATCTATTTAAATAATTAAATATTTAATGGTAATAATTTCAAAATTCTAAATATGTGCTATTTAACAAAATAACACAAAAATTTAAAAAGTGCATGAAGCAACAGATTTGTACCCCCTAAAATATAGTAATCTTTCTGTAGTTTTCTGAGTTTTGTTTGTTCTCTAAGCTGTCCTTGCTCCCTCTCCCCCTCCGCTTGCCTCTGCTTTCAACGTCAAAATAGTGTTAAACTGTTGCCTACTTTGTTTAGCAGCATCTAATCAGTTCTATATATAGAATGCTAAGCAAACTACTTAACCTAATTATAAGCTGATTACATTTGGTCAGATCTAGACAAAACAGGAAAAATGCAGGTAATTTCTGGTTGATCATTACCACTGTACTTATTTAGGTAAAAAATTAACTGCTAGGTCGTTACTAGAAGGACTCTTGCCAATGTAGATACCTGAAGAACGAACAGCCAGTTAACTTAATGTGAGTGTGATTTGTTATGTATGTTTGGAACTCATATCCTATCTTCCTCTCTTTAGTGTTTGGGGTTTTTACTGTGATACCGGCTACTGAAAAAATCAAGCGGGGGTTCAGGAGTCTATGCTCTCTCTTTAACACGTGAATTATTTTCAGGGAGTGAGTGGTTTTGTGTTAAAAAAAAAAAAAAAAAAATAATCCTGTGTTTTGACAATATAGGGATGAAAGAAGAGATGAAAACAAACTGTAGAAACTGTGGTTATTTTAAGCATGTTACAAAAAGTAATTTTATTGTAAAGTCACTGTAGAGCTTAGGCTAGAAGCTCACAGATTTCAAGTCTTTTGAAAAATCTTCCTGTGTGAAAGATTTAGAAGAAAGTGCTTTAGGTCAACATTAAACTTTTGAAATGCAGCTTATGGTAACTATGGGAACTGATTTTCAGAAATAGGTCTCCCTATTAAATAGACCAACTTTATTTCAGTTCAAACAGATCAATTTTTTCTCTTTTGTCATTGTGTTGAGTACTAGTTACAAAGTAGATTCATCAATCCAATGTATTTTCCACAATATATTTTAAAGCCCAGTGTTTTGGGGGATTGATTGTTTTTCTGTGTATGTATCTCTGGATTTTTAATATTCTCTTTTTTGTTTTTTAAATCCACTGATCAGGGTACCAGTATTGTTGGATGAAGTCTAGATTCACCCTTGTTTTCTCTAGTTAGTCTTGCTGCAATTGTTTGCATGTATGTTAACATGAAACCATGCCATTTTGTTTCCTGTCCTTTTCTTAATCAAGCACAATTCTTCTTCCTTTCATCCTCCTACTGAGGATGTACTGCTTCTGACTGCAGAAGGCTCCTTGTTTCCCTCCAGTCTCCAACAGCAGTTCTTGCATTCCCAAGGAAGTGCACTGTGTCCTTTAGGAAGCACCATCAAAAGCTCATTTCTGTGCCAATTTTTATGTGCACCGAATTGCAGGCTTATGGTATAAGATAAAATGTTTCTGTCCTGAAGCTGTACTTCCTATGAAGCTCTTAGTACCATTTGTATCCATTTCAGACTGATCACCATTTTTTGAAAAATAGAAACACCTGGTTGTTTTATCAATTAAAAGGACCTGCCCAGCTGCAACATTTTGTAGGAATACATTGGAGATAGCAAAGAGTCCTTGTCACTGGAAATGAGTCAATACATTTTACTGTGTCTCATTTGACTTTACACATAGTTGTCTGAATTTTAATTTTTTTACAATGTCTTGGTTAAGGATCCTTTCTGTTTTTCAGTACTTGTCTGCTTTGAGAACAGACATAGAAGGAAAATGAATGAAGAAATCTAAAATTCTGAATCTGAAGTATACCCTGATGCTAGGGTATACTTCAACAGGTGAATGTTCAGTAATATTGCAAACCTTAGTGGTACCAATTTTTTTCCTTTCTGGTGAGATTTAAAGAAATGCTTTACCTGAAGAGAAAATATGTTCTTAAAATGTATATTTACTCCCAATTTTGTAATTTAAAGGTTTATTTGTTGTCAAATAATGTGAAACCCCTATGCTTTGGTAATTAGTACAGTAGATGAGGAGTTGGACAGATTGTCATAATTCTTGTTAGATGCATTGCCATGCCATGATGGTGGTTTTATGCTTCTGGAAGAGAGTAATGTTTGATTCACTTTCTCATTCAGAAGGGTATAAAATTGTATCTTGTAGGTTAGAGATGAGTATGTGAGAAAATGTCTTAAGTTACCACTGTTTATTTCTTCTGTATGGTCTCATGTTGGTTTTATCTCTCTTTCTATTTGCTTTGGGAACATAAGGGACAGTAAGGATTGTTGCAGTTACAGTGGCTTACGTTAGGCCTGACCAACATAAACACTCAAAAAGTAAATACAAAAAACTTCTTTAGACAATTAAGACTAGTCTGCTTTTTCAAAAAGTTCCTCTAACTTAGGCCAATTAATGGTTATTTACTCACTAACATACAAAAAATTATTTTTTTTGCTATGTTTTGCTTTCAAATACTATCTTTACCTCCTGCAGCATCACTGTAAAAAGCTGCCCTTTTTTTTGTGATCTTGTTTGACCTAAATTAATTATGTTTTTTACCAAGGGCAAAAGAGAGAAGATGGAATTGCCTAATACACTGCCATGCAATATCGTGTTGCCTAAAAGAAGACTTCTGTGTCTAGATCTTGTTTAGATCCCATAGCATTCCCCAGGTGATAAGCTAGAACAGTACTCTGTACAGTATATCATTTTCAGTGATGAATTTAAATTCATAAATTTCATAACCCTTTTAAGCTTTACATGTAATTTAACAAATTAACTTTTGATATGTAAAAAATATACCATTGTTGCAAATGTTTCAATCAAGTATATTTTTTCCTTCCAACATTAAATGTGCAGTGAATTACTTCTAAGACTCTAGCTATAAGTTTCATAGTTCTCATCAAAATTTTCATCAAAGTAAGGTTTCATGCCATATTCTTCTTGATCAGTCTTCTGGTGGTATAGATTTTCAGCTGCTATACCTCTGTGTACCTGGGTACATAAATAATGATTTTGCAAGGGTGGATCCAGAACTTTTATTAGCTTCAGGACAGCTTTTATGGTAGATGTGCGGTGGATGACTGGCTTTGAGTTTTCATTAGTCATTAATTGTCTGGCTGTAAGTTTCTGTGCTCAAAGCAGAGTTCAGATTGCGGAGGTCTTTTCCATCCTGCTGTTCATGAGCTTGCTTACAGCAGAATCAGTAGCAAGTGTTTTCATGGTGATAACTGGCTGGAATTAATTTTATGGCCATCAGTTATTGCACTTCTTTGGACAGACACATGGAATGAGAATTTCTGTTGATCCTGAAAAACTGGGCTTGCACAAGCTTTGGAAAAGTTCCCTTGGTAATTGTGCTTCCTTTTGTGTAATTTTAGGGCTCTGAACTTTCTTTGTTTGCGAGAACACTTGCAGTACAGTATTTTGCATGCATCAAACCCGGAGGAGCATGCTGCTTCATTATTAGTGAATGTTACTCCTGTCAGTGCTCCAAGTATTTCAAAACATTGGGCAAGACTGAATACATAGCAGATCAAAGATTGTAGGGGTTTTGGCAGTTTTTATATTATTTGCAAGTGTGAATGTGCAGTATAATTTCTGTCACTTTTCAGTTGATTTAATTTTGCCCTTTTGTGGTGGTCTTTGCTTGATGCAGAGAGGCAATGACATTGTTATGAAGAGGTTTGTAGCGTACCTTCTCCTTATAGTTTTGTTTTCTTTTGAATAGGCATATTAAAGATTTTTTTCTTTGTTAGCTTTTGTGACCTGCGATTAAAGGCTGAATGTTTGTGTTAGATCCTCTGCATCTTACAACACCTTTTACTAATGTTTTCTAGAAAATGTTAAACATTATGTCAATCCTGCATAACTTTTCTCTACCTTTGTAGTGCTGGTTACTGGGCATAATCTGCAAATCCTGTCAATCTGTTAGGACCAGGCATTCTTTGTCCAGACTTATTGTACCAATAATAGAAACAGATGGTTTAGGACTGCCTTAATCATTGTTTTGTACTCTCCCTCACCTCAGAACTGCATTATTTATCAAAGTAATTCATTCATTGTGGCTAGTGGCAGAACAGGGCTTAGGTGTTTGTCATAACCACAGTAAAATCCATTCTCTGCTTTTGAGCAAGGTATTGTGCCTCCTGATAAATTTTGTCTGTCTTTCACTATGAATTATTTTCCTGAGATCTTCAATAATTCCTTTTCACTTACATCCAAAAGCAATTTGTTTAAAAATTGTTCAGAAAAATGTGTTAAATGCATTTATTGACAACACCTCTGTGAGAGAGATTTTACATTCCTGTATCAAAGGTATGTGTTGAGGATGCCTGAAGTGGTACAAGTTTTAACTACAATCTGCCACAATTGCATTCATGCTGTGTGGAACCACATTCAGCATTTTAGGTAAAGAATGCATATGGGGTTACAGGCTTTTTTTACTACTTTGTTTTTGTGGACTTGTGGCATATTATATGTCACTTAGTGAATAAAGTTTGGCCAGTTTTTGAATACTGTGATTTTTTTTCTTTTAATGCTTATGAAGAAATTGACGGCCGAGTTAAAAGAAGGTCTGGATTTTATTGTGTGGCTATTTACCAAAAACAGGTTGGCAGGAACCCTTTTTCTTTCTAGGAAAGACTAAAGATGGTGGAGCTGGTGGTGGAATTGTTTCTACCTTCTCTTAAATTTCTTCCCTCAAATTTCAGCTTTAAATTTTGATTCCTAAACTTTTGGTTGTATGATAACAACAAACTGTGCTGATACATGCATCTTTTAGTGATCCAATGATAACATTGCATACTAAGATAAAAGTTCAAAAAAATTTAAATTTAAAAACTGTCCCCTTTTGTTAGCAACAGGATGAAAGCAAAAAAGTAAAAACTAGTTCCTGTGCAAAATCTTACATCTGGAGGCATTTGCTTTTAGAGGAAGCTAAGAATTTATTCTGCATTTCAGGTTCCAGTTTGGAATGGCCAATGCTAAATGGCCTGTATCAGTCTCTTAGCAGAGGACAAAACACTTGGTTGCTTTTAATGATTTCAATTCTACCATTTTCTTCTGTTTTTAATGCCATCTCCCTCATTTTTACTGTTCTTTCAAATGATAGCACCTGAAAGGTGACCCCCAATGTTCTTCATCAAGAAAAATATTTGTTTCTTTTTTTGAAACATCCAAAGAGAACTGCTTTCACCGTACCCTGGAACTGCTGATTATGTTAGGGTAGTATTTGTTTTTAGTTGTATTTATTAGCTTGATTACCACTTAATCTTTGCAAATATTGTTACAAAATTTTGCTTTGATCCGTTCCATCTTCTGGAATGAAGTTGATGTAGAAGTTTTGCTGGAAGACACAGAAAGACGTCAGCTACTTTTGTAGCCGCATTTGAGTATGGAAACAAAAACATCTCCATTGCAACTTTATTTAAATTCCTTAGTGCTTTGCTCTTCTGTTTTATTGGCTAAAATTTCATATTTGATGGTGAAGAATCCTGACCTGTCTTCAGTGTTTCTTCAGATAAATAGAAACCTTGCCTGCTGCTTAATTCTAAGAGTACTTTAGTAGTAGTTTTAGATTTTATTGATTTTTTTTTTCATTACTTAAAAGGCCTTTCATTACTTAAGTCTCAAAGGTATTTCAAAGTGGTAGTTGGCCTAAGTGATGTGAAAGGGGTGCTCCAGGAATCTAGGGGAGGGAAAGCATTTTTCTGTCATTGTCATAAGTGCTAATCCTAAGTACACAAAAAAGTACTTGAATTATTTCTGCACACCATGCAAGTGACATAAGTTTTGAGTTCTCAGGTTTTTGGGTTTTACTTCTGATGACTTCCAGAGGAAAGTCCCTCTCATGGCTTTTTAGCTTACTAAAGCCTGAATCAGGCTATGGAAGGAAATAATTTTTATATCATTTTGAAAACTTAACTGTACCAGACATAACAGGTGAAATGCAGTATTTCTCAGGTTTTATTTTGGATCTTGTTAGGTGCCAGAAGTATTTTTAAATTAAATTGCACATAAGCAGCTATATTTGCTTTAAATTGTGAATTTTTGTTTGTAAATCATATTTACAACTCAACATTTATAAACATATTTCATTGTAAAATCTTTCAGATTTAGTCCTCAATTTTTACCATCTATCTGCTGTCTTGAGATTGTCTTTTGTTTATGCATGGGTCTAGTAGTTTGAATTTATTGGCTGTTACTTTCAGAACTAGTGTTACAAAATCATTCCTGACATTCATTTATGACTTTTTTACTTTCTTATCTGCCTACTCTTTTCTTGAAGATAAAATATGGAACTGTCACTTCAGGCTGCTGGCATCATTGTAAAGAATGTGGTGTTTCTGTGGTCTCTAGGTATTTAATTGAATTCTCTTGTATTTTGTTACCTTGGGGTAATTGATCTTAGTGTTACAGCCCTTTGCAAGATACGGTAGAACCTAAGAACTTTGTCTTGCTTTTGTTGAACAAACTAAATTGCCATTGATTTTAGTAACTTAAAGCAGGATGGTTTTGACTCCTCCTCCTGTATTCTTCTTCCTGGATTTATTTTTGTTTATCAGTGATAACCAATATAATCTTCCTCCTAGTGTCCATCTCTTCTTCCCAGTGAATAAAGTAAGGTTAACCCAATAGTGCAATGAAAAGCCTGAGGAGAATGGGAAGGTAATTGGGAATTTGATTTTGCCTTCTAATTATTCATGTAAGTTCTGGTCATGTCAGTTACTCTGTGGGACTAGTTATAGATTGTAGACAGTTTGTTTCACCTGTTGTCTCCAAAATTATATTTTCTCTCCACAACCCTGAAGCTCAACTTTTCTGTAAATGAAGAAGTTGAGACCACTGACAACATGATCATCAGAACATTCCGGGTAACTTAAAAGTAATAATTCAAAAGACACATACAGTCTCAACAGACCTTCAAGGCACTACAGTTTTAATTCACTTCAGAATTCATGGTACTTCTTGCAAATAAAAAATTGTATAAAAGGTATGCTTCAGACTAAAATGGACTATTGTATTTTTACCAATGTCTATATATATGCCTCTCCTCTATACCTGTGGCTTAGGTCTTTTTTGACGGGATGTTTCAGAGAAGTTCTCAATGGCATCTCTTGCATGATTAATTTCTTTAGGTTATTTTGAACCATGAGACATTATCAGCTGTGCCTTTTTAGGCGTGGTACATAGAGGGGTTTATAGTCAGATTTACCTGTGTCCATCATGCTCAGAAGGGGCTGAGAATCTGATTAGTGTGTCTCTCATGCTGGCATTAAATATACCTGAATATCATTGTGCTGACTTAAGTATTATCTTGAAGAAGTAGGCAACCAGGTTTATGCAATTGGGTTTTTGCTGGCAATTGTTGCCCTTTACTTGCTGCTATCATGTTGGTCATTTTCACCTGAGTTCAAGGGGTATAGAATTTCACTAAGCCCCCATCTATTTTATGAAAACAAGCAACTGGAAAAGGAGATGAAAATTATTGCCTATATGTGTGGCTGAACAGTTTTCATGGGCATAACTACAGTGTAAATGGAGCCTGTACAGCCTCTTGCCTCTCACGAAAGAAGCTGAGCTTCTGAAGTTGCACAACACACAGGGGAAAATTACTTTTAAAGTGCCTCCATGCCTTTATAGTCTGATTATTTTAGCCTTTAGCCTGTTATTTTAGCCTTTTTTTCTTGCTCAGTGGTACTAAAATTCATCTTTCACCAAGAGGAAATATTTATGTTACATTATAATACAACTATTAATTAAGTCCTTTCTTCTGAAAGCTTACTGTTAGCTGTAAAAAAGTAAAGAATATTCTTATTTGTGTAACTAGTCAGATTTGTTGGCACTAACCTAAAATTTAGTAGCTAAAGTAAAAGAGCATATAGTCAGATGCCAAATAGGTTGTATTGATTAGTGGTCAGACTCAGCATGAGAGTTCCTTTAATCCTGGATAGATGCTGAGCAGCCCACACTGGGCTTCAGGAGCCTTCATGTGTAGCAAGAGGGCAAGGCAGGTGTGTGTTTTCTTTCTAATAATAATGGAAACGTTTATCTCATCTGTCTGTGAAGTGCATGAATTTTTTTGGATGAAAACTCTATAAAATCCAGGAGTATTTCTCAGTGGAAAGCTTTCAATTGCCTTAAACTAGTTAGACAAATGGGGTAGAGAGGAAGGCTATCCTTTTCCTGCGGAAAACATGTATAGGGTAATACACTTCTGAGCTGAAGCAGTTGACAGAACTCTTCTGCTGAGATGATTCATTGCACTGCACTTTTGTCTTCCAGTATGATGTTGTTACTAAGCTATCCATCAAAGGCTGAGCTCTGTTGCTGTAGCTTTTGTATAAACCTAATTTGAAAAATCACCTCAAAGAATGCACAATTTAAAGTTAAAAGAAAAACAAATACAAAAATGTAATATATAGTATTGAAGCTGGTAATTTAATATGGCAAGATCTAAAATAATAAGAGGCAGAAGTCCTAGCTACTCATCCAGGCCTACTTCCAGTGCAAGTTTTTCCTCCTGCTTGTCTTTTAACCTCCTTTTGAAGATGACTGTTTTCCAAAACTGTTTTCAGTTTAATCTTCTTCATTTTAATTACTCAAGCTGTTTTTTCTTTTATAGAGTGTCTGTGTTCCAAATACATTGTACTTACATTAAGAAGGAAACTATGTATTTACTTTTGCAGATGATTTTTTGTCTCTAGATTCCTGGAGAGATGTAGGAGGTATCTTCTTCTTGACAGTTTATCAATAAATACAAAAATGTTTATTTACTTACAAAGGGGATGAGAAATGTCACACTTTGTAATACATTTTTGTCTGTACATCCATCTAGAACTTTGTAATTACACATCTAGAAAACGTACTGATACAATCTTCAGCCATCTGGTTTTTTCAGTGTCTTTACAAGTCATAGTCTCCTTTCTACTTTAAGTTTAGTGTCTGGTTCTTACCAAAGCTGCTGATGAACGAGATTTAGGATTAAAATTTTAAAACTTCAAGTTTTTACTTGGATAACTTGATTAAATAAAAAAGAAAAAAATCCTTCATGTTGCTGATGCAGAACATATTTTCAATGAGTGTGTTTTTTAATATATATTTCTAAATATATGTTTTGAGTGTTGTGAGAAACCACAAGATGCAATTGTTTCATTCATGTTGTCTAAAATATAAAGAATCATCAATCTTTGGATCTTAGTTGGTATGAGGATACTAGGTAATGCAGATCCTTAAATTCCAAATCTGTATTTTTACTGTATGCTAATCATAGATATTTTAAATTTTTCAGCGGTATGTGTTAAAAAAAAAAAAGAAAAAAGTGTTGTCAAATATTAATTTCCAACTTTCTTAATGAATGGCAATTACATATATGGATATAGTGACAGCAGCTTAATGCATCAACCCTAAAAATGGATTTTGAAAGGGAGAATTGTGGGGTTTTAGACAAAAGCAATGAATATCACTGTCAGTTGGTTACTGTATTAGCATCTTGTTTGCTAATCTGTTTGAACACAATGAGTAATTTTTTTGTCTTCCCTTTTGGAGATAAGTAGCATAAGACCTCCTGATTCTAGGTGCAAGTAGCGTAGGTTTTTTCCTCTTACTTTCACAAGATGTTTCCTCAGTATGGTTTTGTTTCAGTCTGTGGAAAACAAGCATTTCCTGTGATTGTTGTTTTCTCAATTAGTATGCCATTATTAAAAAATAAGGAGTGCAACTTGTGAGAGTGTTTAAGAATTTTGTAATTATATTTAGAGTATGCAAGGTAGGAAAAATTTATTAGGGTATGAACCTGCAAATCACAGGTGCTGTGAAGTAGCTTGTTCCCTGGTAAAAAAGGGAGAAACTGGCTAGGGAAGGGGATGTTGGAGAAGCAGGAAGGGAAATAGATACTCACAGGAAGTTACAACTAATAGGCTTCTCTACTGTAAATCACACTATACCCTATTTCCTGGTAAAGCACTCATTCTTTCAAAAACCCGTATTTGACATTTGGTGACAAAAGTGGGATGTTCACTGAAAATGTGGAGGTAAACGTATTCTCTTGCTTCTTTTAGAATAGTTTTGTCCTGCTTAGAAATTAAGTTGTTTCAGGCTTGAAACAGTTTTGTTAGTTCTTGATGCAAGAATAAATGCTGTATTGCATCATCTGTTAGGGAGGAGAAGGAGTTATTATGGTATAGCATATGTATTGTGAAACAGTGTGGTAGGTGACTCGGTAATGACTGAAGCATGCTTTAGGCTATGGATAGTGAATAGAAACATTTATCTGGACAACTGTGAGTTCGGTCCTTTTTTAAATTTATTTTTCTTATAATCACTTTTGCTTTCAAAATTCAGAGCCTAACTAGGCAGTCTGCAAGGCACAGACTGAAAAGATGTTCGTTATAAATGAGCATTTTGTAAGGAAAAGGCCAGCATTCTGCCTTATCTAAGCTATTACTTTGATTCTTCTTTAGCCTCTAAATTAATGATAAATCACTACTTTGTAGCAATGGGAAATGGAGCGTTTTGCAGTTTCCTGAAAACCGAGAATATTTCCCTTTAGTTTTATAGCCTTTGCATTCACAATTGCATAACTATGAAAAGTGGAAGGTGGCCTGGTATGAAGGAAAAAATATACTATTGCTGTTGACTTCATTTCTTAGCTTTCTGGTATGTGACTGTTGTGGGTTATCTGTCACTTTCTGTACTTCAAAATCCTCTCCTCTGAGGAATGTCACTGTATGCCTCTGTTGCCTTTAAAGTGTGTTGTAACTGAGTCAGTGGTATTGTCAAATTTTTCTCCTTCACTGTTGCCAAAAGGGTTTTGAATAGCATTGGTGAAAATGGAACACTAATTGTTATTCACTGTGCTATAAATTGGCAAAGCTCTGCTAAGCAGTGGATGTTTTAGTACCTAAAGCCTTAAGAAGTCTTGGTTATTTTTGCAACAGTGTATCTAGAAATTATGTGGCTAGATATAAATGTGCAATATTTTGTGTAATTGTACATGTTTATAAATAAGTGGTAGCCTAATTTCTAAACAGGTTGATAGTGTTTGCTTTAGATAAACACACATAGTAATTTTATCTTTATATGATGATATTCAAATTCTTTGTTTTTTCATCTTTTAATGAGTCTTAAACCATGTAAAATATCTCCTGTTGTTCTAGATGTAGTATTTCTAATAAGATATTTTTTTTTAATTCTGCTTTTCTCCAACAGGAAGGAACTTGAGACCTTCAAAGGTAAAGTCTATTTTTAATTTTCTACTTGAATGTTTGCAAGAATTACAGTAACTCTTATATTAAGTGAAACTAGTAAGGAACTGTTCCAGTACTACATTTGACAATGTTAATTTTGTGCCACCCCAGGAGGCTGTCTATTATTCCATTTACCTGTTCTTGCTACTGGTTTCTTTGGGACAGTCGTAAGTGTAGGAAGAACACAGATGGTTCTGTTGTCTTAGCTAGGTTTCAGAGATTCTGTATCTAATTCAAGCCTTTCTCTTGCTGTTCAGTTTTGGAAGTTAAGGGCTTTGTGTTCAACTAGTTGATGTCTTTTCTAGCATGAATGTGTTTTTGACATGAGTCGCAGGCTGTTACTTGTTAGACTTTTGTCTAGCTATTTCTAGGAAATTTTCACAGTATTATGTTACATCAGACAAATGGAATTTTTGTAGCTCAACTTGTTGGATATACAGGAAGGTATATACAAATATCTGTCCTACATAATATGAAATAGCTAGAAAATCTGTCATGTATTATTGCTTTGTCTGTGGTGCATAGATGAAACACACTACCGTTTTCAGTAAATCTTAAATTCAGGCTTACTCTACCTACTAATTTTAAAGTTTGATCAGCTTGACAATTGCTATTATCTTTTGCTTTGAATAAGGTGTGACTGTGGTTTTGTGACTAGTCTTTATTTATGAGAATGAAGTCAAGTACATTGACTTATGTCAATTAATTGTCTCTTGAAATTGAAAGAAGTGACGGAAATTTCTATCAGCTGCATTCCTCTTTGCCTTTTCAGTTCATTACTCTCATCTTTACATAATGCTAAAAAAGGAAAATAATAAAGCTAACATTAACAGACAAGCAACACAGATTATGTAAAATGTCACTTTATCTGTAGCTTACCATAACAACCCTTTTTTAGATTGATTTGACAGCTTTCAACACAGGCTAGCTCAATACAAAATGAAAGATAATGCTAAGCTCATTCTGTTCCAAAGCAAGGCAGCTACTTCGTAGTACTTGATGCTTGTGAGAATAGTGAATCCTGTTTTTTTTGTTTGTATGGATTAGGCATTTTAAATGAGTTTCTGGAAGCCAGGAGGATGGTTTCCAGAGTTATTTCTCTCTTGGCTTCTTGTTTTTCCAATACAGATTGTAATTTTATTTGACAGTAAGTATTTTACAAAGACAATTATTTTCATGGAAGAGGAAGGTGTTAGCTGTGTGTTGACCTTGAAGTTTATACCAGACTAAGTAGCTGGTTCTGTAATAGCGACAGAGGCATACAGAATTCCAATACTAGTTATAAAAGGCTTGTCCTGGGTAGGCAAGGCTTGTCTTGGTAGCCAAGAAAGGGTTTTTAGTTTACTAAGAGGGAAAATTGCAAACAGATGCCAAGAAAAAAGCCAAAGTCTTTGCGTGTTTCTTCACTGAAAAGTTCAACAGCAGTCTGTGGCTAATGCAGCCAATATCAATGGGAAAGGAGTAGGATCTCATGCTATAACAAGGAAGGACCAGGTTAGAGGATACTGTAGGCGTGTTGGACATTTTTGAACCAACTGATCGAATTTATACTCAAAAGTATTGGCAGAAGCTGTGGAATGCCGGAAAAGCACAGGCAGAGTGACAGATTATTAAAAATGGGTATTGAACATCAGTCAGCCGAATTTCTGTGTTTTTTCGTGCAATGAAGAGATGGACAAGCTTGTACCTGACAGAAGAGAGGACTAATAGCTAACAAACTCTCAAGAATAGTTATATCAAGCAAGTCTAAATTCTTTCTGTAAGATGACAACAATATGCTTTAAAATAAACAATAGATACCATATTTTGACTTTGGCAACAACTTTCACTGTCTTGCCTGACATTTTCCCGGGAAATTGAGCTTAAACCAATAAAAAGCAGGTGCATGCCTGATTGGAAATACATGCTTGGAGAAAATGTTTTTATGGTTTCTTGCTTACCAGGTTGTTCTTTCTCAGATCTGATGCTACTTGGAATTTTTATTGTTAACCTGGATTGTGAAATAGAAGTGTTCATTAGATTGGCTTCAGTCAGTCTTTTTCCAGCCTTTTGGACCTTCAGCCAATTTCTGAGAATCTAGTATATATTTCATCAGCTGATCAGAAACAGGGAGAGTAAGAGCTTTCTGATCATGAAGGATTCATGATTACGTAGTGACAGATGTTTCAGTTCTACAGCAGCTTTGCCCAATCTAACTGGGGGCTTGTCCTTGCATTTTTCTGTTTCAGGCTACTTCCAAGGCTCACTAGATTTGTACAGAAAATGATGTGTCATTTGGTTTGGTTTAGTTTCAGTTGATGAAGCATGCTGAAATAACTCAGTAGTGGCCAGAGAAATCCTGGCACAGAAGAAGGAAAAGGCAACAGCAAGAGCAGGAAGCATGTCTAAGTTACCAATGTAACACAGTCACCTAAAACCCAAATGTTTCTAGTGGTACGTTACCTAACACATTTTAAGGTTGAGGTGAGGAAAGGAAGTATTAGGACCATTATGTAAAGCTTTTATAAATAAAATCTTATCTTGCTTATAAATATGGTTTGTTGTATTCAAGAAAGGTTGGTTCCAGCTGAAATATGTTAAGTGGTTGGGTAGACGATTCTTTACGTTTTTATATTGCGAGTATAGAGTACATCCTCAACTAATTCATCCTTGCATACCTGTCCAGAGTGAAATGTGTTCATAAACATTCAGTTAATAAAATAGCCAGTGCAGGGGCTAGGAAAGAACAACTGTTTCAAGTACCTTTATATACACTTGCATCTTTCAATGCATATGCAGTTGAAACCGTTGTACTTTAAGTTGTGTTTTAATGGAAAAGAACAGAAACGCCAGTTTTTGTAACAGTAAGTTGTTATTTGTGAATTTGAATACCATATGCTAAAAAGTATTGGCTTCCAGGTTATGGGTGGTAAATGTCTTGCATAAAAATGTATTTCATAAATATGTAAGTTCATTCTATCTGATTCTGCAGAAATTGAATTACCACAACAACATTCCTTAAATATGTTCGTTAAAGGCAGTAAAAAGAGGGTTGTATGCATGTTTTTCAGTGTCCAAATATAACTCTCACATGCACTAGTGCTGAGTTCTCATGCCTTGCTCAGGATAGAAAGTAGGTTTTACTGGAATTAAGAAACTGGTATAGTTTGAGGGTCAAAATAGCACATCACTGGAAACTTGAATTCAGTGATGCATCCCATCAATTTCACAATGAATACAGAAAAAATACTAATTGTATATTGGCACTGACCATGAGAATGCAGGTCTGGCTCACAAGGCAGGGGGTACCTTCACAGGTCTCTCAGATGTGTTTTAAAACTTTAGTTTCCTGGAGTTTTGTCTATGTATAAACAGATACAGATGCACAGGTGTAGTCTGGATGGGACCACAGTAAGCTTGTGAAATCTTCAAACGTATATAAACTTGCAAACATTTTAAGTGCCCTTGTATACCTAATATTTATGAAAGACTTGTTTGAAACAAAATCAACCTTCACATAACCAAGAAACAGAACTGTTTCTGGTTTCATTTAAATCTTCATGCTGTGTGCACTAAGGTACAAAGTGGTATATTCTTTGAGGATACCAGGTGTCATCAACAAGGGGCTCAAAACAAAGCTCAGTGTATATACCTGTTTGCAGCATTGAAAAGTGTTGAGAATCCACTAACACTCTTGCTTGTTGATGTTATTACCTTTAAGTAGCATGAAATAAGTACATAACACTATTTTAAGAAATGATGAATTATTTTTGTATTTGTCAGTGGAGATACTGTTTTAGAATTTGTTCCTGCCTTTTTCACATTTGTATTACAGATTGTACTCTCTTTCATCATGAAAAGTAGATTTTATTTTTCTTCCTTTTGTGTTAAGACTATTTACAGGGCCAGACATTCTCCTTTGTTGTTTGCTGTACCCATGGTGTATAGGGGCAGAACAAACCTCTCCAGTCTCGTCTCTTCTAACCTCAAGGGGTTTCTATTACACTGTAAACTTAAGATATTGTTTAATAATCTGTGATGCTGAGAAAGTGAAGGTTAGAAGCTTTCCTGCTTTTCTGTAATAAGGATCTCTCTCTGAAGAAGGCAGAGTTGTGTGATGTCCCTGTTGATACTCTGCTACAACACTGGCATTTGTGTACCTGAAGTGTGGGTGTGCATTAGGGCAAAACATCTCAAGCATTGTCCAGTTTATTTTTTTTAGTAATTTATCTTTCAGAGAGCAAAGCTCTCAAAGGTGATAGATTTATGGATGAAAACATTAGGTATGCCATATGAAGTAGCCTGCAAGTTTCTTCCTAGCGTGCATCAATTCCAATGTTCGGAGAACTGCTTGCAGAAGCTTGCTTATGCCCTGTGCTGTCCTGTCCTGGCTGAGGCTTATAAAGCTGCTGGGGGAAAAAAAAAAAAAAAAAAAAAAAAGCTCTGTTGTGGATCTTGGCAATTTCTTGCAACAGTAGAATTTATTTTAGTTGATATTTGTGTAAGTGTGTATTTGTTTTTAGTATTTGATAGACTGTACTCTTATGTGGTTTAGAAAGGGTGTGTATCATTTTTACAGCTGAGAAACTAGAAATTAGATAGCAAATATGTGGTTATTTTCTCTTGATACTTGAAACCTAGTGCATTCATGACTGCACTGCGATTTGAAATCATTCCACCATTCTTCTATGCACGTGGTACAATTTTTTTTCATATTTTTTTTAAAGTTAATATTTCTTCTCTTCCAGCACAGCCAGGACTGTGTAGTAAATATTTACAGAATACTGTTAATCTCTTTACAAGATGGAAGAGTGAAGCAGAGCTGTGAGGTAGATAATGGAAAAAAAAAAAGTTATAAAAGTAGTAGAATTGCACAATGGCAATAACATGCTGCTGAGTTTACTTCAGGCTTTGTCCAAATGGGAACTGTATACATGATAGATTTAAAAATTGCTTCTAAAAGTCCCTTTTTATTTAAAAAAAGTTTAGGATTAAATGTTTTGAGTTTGTTTCTGGAAAGAAAACTAAAGCAGTAGAGGCCATTTGGTAATCAGCAACACAGCACTTTTGGACAATAAAAGGTGGCAGAAACTTTGTAAGGGCAGATACACACATGGCTTTGACTACTGAGTCATGCATATTTCTAAGCTTTAACAGGATTAGTTTCATTCAAGCTCAGGGAAACTGGTCATATGACCATTTTCAGCACTTCTATTTACAATACAACAAAATATGTTTTCAGCTCTTTGCATCAGAGATCTCTCCCAAACCAGTCCTGATAAGTTTTAAAAACTTTGTCAAAATACTCTTTCTGAGAAGGAGGCTGGTGAAGTAAAGAGGTGTTTTTTCTTGCTTTTCTCTTCTAAGTTAAGTCACTGGGTCACATTTGATACGCAGATCTTTCGTCATCCCTCTTCATGTGTGTAAGAACCTTCTGTTGAAATTGCAGTTTTCCAGTCCTTTTACCAGTAGCTTAAATATGTTTGTATATAAACTTTAATTTCCTGGCTTTTATTGTTCCCTTCTCTAAGTGTACATGATGTTTGGAGCAGTCTGTTGCCTCCATCCCTTTGTTCTCCTTTTTTTGAAATCTACTTGCCTCAACAGATAGTGTGTCAAACTCATTTTTTTTTCTTCCAGTCTAGGGATCCTCTTTATCGTGCTGTATTCTCATGGCTGTCAAAATAAACAACTTTTTCCTAATCTTCATGTTGTCTTCCAGATGCATGGGTAGTATGCAATTGAGATCGTGGTTGACAAAGCTCATACATTCAATGATGTAGTTGTTCTAGAAGTTGTTCTGTAATTTTGAACACACAATCCTGTATGTTTCTTATGAGCAAGAGTAGATGACATTGTGGTAGAAAATCATACCAGCCACATGGAGTTCATTTCCTTTAACATTTCCAAATATACTACTACCTCAAAGACCTAGAGCCTGTCACATTAGGAACATGCAAAGTTTCATTACTGTAAGGAATTTTTTGTTGGCAAATTGTGTCCATAACCAAGTTGGTTAATAATGAAAGTTCTAATTTAATGTTGCATTTTGTGATTTTGCATTTCAATGACTCATTTGAATAGGGGAGGGAGGATGTCTTTTGTTATTTGGGTGCCTCTTCCAAACATGCTGTGGGAGATATGCAGTGCTTCTGCTGTGAGTATTTCCTGATTGTTTTAGAATTTATTTAGGTGACCATTGTCAAAAACTTCAATGTTTAAACCTTGTAGCACAGATATAAAAGAAGACAACTCTTATTTTGGCATACCGGAAAACAGTTAGGAAACAATTGCTTATTTCTATTGTAATAAAGCTAAGGTGGAGTTAAAATTTCAAGGATATTCAGGGTTCAGGGTTTTTCCTCACTATTTTGCTATGAGCTGAAAATATACTGATAGATTTCTAGTTAATAATGTGTGTTGCCAGCTTCTTTCCCATCCTGGCTATGGGAGGAGAACCTTGCAACTTTCGTTGTCCTCTATTGTCTGTGGCAAGAATTGACCAAGACTCCCATACATGGTAACCATTCTCTTGGGAATGGAAAGATTGAGACTTGGGCACTTCTAGTCAAACCTTGAGTGAAAGGCAAATAAGTTTTAAGTACTGAAATCTTTTGTTATAGTGTAATAGAATGAGACAAATGGAGAAGAACAACAAATGGTAAAGTGTCCTTATAGCTACTTTGCTTTTGATTTAGCTTTTTGTGTTCAAGTTTGCAGACTCTCTCATCTGTTTACCTGTCAGGACACATTTTAAAAGTTTCTAGATCTGAATCTAGCCACTTGTAACTTCTGTCCTCTTTTTTGCCTTCCTTGAAATAGGTATGGACTTCAAGTCAAGCCTTTTAAAGAAAAAAAAATGTTTTAAAATCCTTTTAAATAGAGAAATTTAAGGAAAGTTCACTCTAGATCTTTCACTGATTTCAATCCTCCCCAGTAAATAATTGAGTCTTTATACATCAGGGCAGATATCACCAGCACTGGGATGTAAAAGCTTTCAAATACACATTTCTGTAGCCCACAGGTGGATGGTGCTGAGTTGCACACATCTGATTCAATTTGGCTGAATTATCAGACTTAACGACATACTTTCAGAACTTGTTCTATATATGAATACATACCCAAGAACAGTGGAAGTTTTCAGTTTTCTGTCTTGATAGGGACTGCATGTGATAATGCACAAAAGCAATTGCTTGCCTCTTGCTGACCCCCTAAACATGACTTTTTTTCCTATTGGCAACACTCTTCTATTGAACATTAGGTGGAGTTGAAAATTTATTAGCTGCCTTTGACAAGACAACAAAACATCTGCTGGATTAAGTAGTATCTCTGGGGTGAAGCAGTCTACAATGGGTAGTATCTTGTGTATGCATTTATTTTGCAGATGACTGGAAATAAATTAGTTACCTAATAGGTTAATGTCTACAAGTGTCAAGTGTTCAGGACAGACTGTATTTTCTATATATGAAATAGAATTTAGATTTCGGGGCAGGGGGGAGAAACAGAGGTTTTTAGCGTATTTAAACTGCAGAAACAAAATTATCTACAACTTTGTCTTGAATTGCTACCTCAGAACGCTGGTTCCCATTATGCTTTGCCAAAAGGTGGGCTGCACTGTCACCTGGATTAGTAATCTGATATGATGGAAACCTATTTCCCCTCTGCCCGTTTTTGATCAGTTTTCAACTGGTGGGGGAAAAACAGGGCTTCTTTGATAGTGGCAATATAGGCTTGGGTGGACCTTGGTCAACCGTAAAATGGCATCCATTTCTAAGGGGTTATATATATTGGAAATGGGTCTGAATTTTCAAAGCTGTAAATAGGGAGTAGAGTTTCTAAAGGAAATCTAAAGTTTAGAAAGGGATGCTATAGAGACACCAGATTATTTACGGACAAACTAGATAATCAGATGTCCTTGGAACAAATATTGTGCGCCCTTGCAACTCAGCTGATCAAAGATAGTTTTTGGTTTTGTCACTTCTTGCACTTTAAACCACTAATGGTTTAATGCTTTAAATGCTTTTTTTACTTTTTGTTTGTTGTGTGTTTTGGCTATAATGTAACTTTGTTACAAATTTGATACTGCTGTTTGTTTGTAATCTCTTTGCTCAGCTAGATTTCAGGATTTTATATGATGGCTATCACCTGAAAGTAGTATTCAGACAATGAGTTAATGTAACCCATAGAATGCTAATGTTACGGATACTTCTGAAACCTTGTGTTTATTAGGTTTTTTTAATGCTAATTCTGACTGGAAGAGAGTGGAGGGTAGGAACACTTTCTTCTTTTTTTTAAAAATTCTGCTTCATCTACATGTATTTTTAGAGAATCTTGTGTTTTTTTAATGTGGCACCCTTATGCTCTTTCATCCTGTCTTACGTTGCTTTGTATTTTGAGAGAGCTAGTTTATTCTCCCAACAAATTTTAATATTGATGCATTTATGTGGCTTTCTCTTTTTCCTTGAGTCCTAGTCTTTTTGTATTCTAGTGTTGCACTAAGTCAAAAGCCCTTTTGGAGGTCAGATGTATCACAACAATTTTGGCATCACTGCCGCTAAAAATAAGATGGTTCTTGGATGTGCAGGTACAGCTCCTGTTGGCTGCAGTAGAAGTTGGTCCTGTGCTGGAGTCAGCCTTGCAGAGTTCTGGGTTAGTAAGGAGTGGAGGAGGCCAGTGCAACAATAGAGATTTTCTGTGGCTATTGCCAGGGTGAATAGCTAACTGTGTAGAGAATAGGAAAAAATTTCATGGGAACATCAGTCCTGTCATACTGAGTTTATGTAGAAGGGAAAACATTTAAAGTTGTAATATTTTAATTGTCTATAATGCTTAAATGACTGACGTGGAAAAAACAGAAGCCTGTTTTCTCTGCAGCTCTAACTTGAATTCATCCTTTAATTACTGAAGTCCAGACTGCAGGCAGGCTTATCTCGCGATTATTATTATTGTTTTAATCTTTCCTATATATATTTTTGGTGTTATCTTCACCAGTGAAATAAAACCAAGTTTCATAGGCCCACGCATTCTTGGTAATTTTTCCTCTAATGATTATGGTTGGAGAAGTATTTGTTACATAATTCCCTTTTGTCTGTACTCTGTATTTTGGTAATTGTCGTGAAGAAGCTTTTCAAAATGTGGTCATTTTAAGTAAAAGAAAGGAATTGTTACAGCTATCATGGTTTTGGGCAGCACTGCACACCCTCCTAAACTGAAGAGGCAACACATGCCAGTGTTCCCAATTCTGCGCAATGCCTTACAGTTTTTGAAACATAAATGCACCGTTGTGTAACTGCAGCATCACCATAACCACAGATTCTCGGTCATATGCTCTTTCTGTTATTTTTTTTATTTTTTTTTTTAACTGCATAGCCATTTTTTCAATTTTTGATGAAAATGTAGTCTGGATATGTAATACAAAAAAATCAGTTTTCAGTAGAGAAGACTGCTCCTAATTTATTTAAAAATCGCATCCAAGATTTTTAATATTTTATGTGTGAAGTAAGAATAGTATGTAATCTGGTTTGTGGGGTATCTGCGCTAAGCCATGTTAAGGAAAAATACTTTGAAGGGAGAGCCTTGTGAACGTCGCCTAATAAAAAAAGAATTCGGAACCCTCCCGTACCTTTTTCCTTGCTTCTAAATCATTTTCAAACGCTTCCAGCTCTCTGCCAAATAAGCACATGCTGTAACTGCATGTCATCAGATTACAACCTGCCGGGAAGATTTCTCTCTTTCTCGCACCCCTTTATTTAGCAGCGTGTGGTACCTTCCCAAATACATGCGTGCATTTCGGGTAGAGCCCAGCTGCTGGTAGCTTGTGTTCAGGTTCTGGAAAGGCGCTGAGTTGAAGTATCCATGTGTATGCCTCTGTGTGCGAGTGACCCATTGAAAACTGGCAGTGGCGGTATTACTGCTTTGAAAAAGCAGCCTTCTAGCATCGGTCTTTGTTCTACATCAATGAAGATGCACATCAGTGGGGCTGCTTGGTAACTGGAGCTTTCACTTGACCAGTACTGTGTTTATTTTTACTTGCTTATTTCTTACTGCCATGTCATCTCCGGGAGCCACTGAGAATACTCAGAAGAATTCATGTAGGTGGAACTTTATTATCATCTTTATTATTTGTCAGCTTAATTTGCCAAGCTAATGTAAAATGCAAAATGAAATTAAAGTTAGCTTAATTAATTTCCTCAGTTATCATCATTGCCTGATTTGTAAAGGGTGTGCTATCAATGAGAGGTTAATTATCAACTTGATTTAGCAAATTTGGAAGAAATAGTGACTTAATGTCTGTTTTGTCAGGGCTTTTGTTTATTGCTTTGCTTTTGTCTGTCGCTTTGCATTATTGTCAAGGTAATATTAATCAGCATTAGTAAAAGAATACAAATACACAGATACCTTGTTAGCTAAAATTCAAGCAGACTTGTCTAAGGGTGGGGTGATACTAGAGGATGAGGAGAGACAGACAATTATTATCTGAAGATAAAACCGAATATAAAAAAATAGAGCAGTGAATTCATTAGTATAGATGCAGTCATGCTAATTCTTAGTTTCCTTCAGATAAATAAAATAATAAATGCTTCATTTAAAAATATACTGGTTTATCAATTAATGTTATTTAAATCGATACGAGCATCCTATGTCATATGAAACAATGTTCTTAATGCAATTAATAACATTTTTATGCTGTTAATTTGTAGCTAATTATTTTTAGAACTGTGCATTAATTTAAATAGAAATAAGATGTGGATTTCTACTCTGTTTCTTTTTATGTTCTTTTATATAACCACTGGAAGAGGTTTTTTTCTGTTACCATTCACGTGGATTTTTTTCAGTTGGTGTCCAGGACCAAAAGATAAGAGTAAATTGAACTACTATATTATTTTAATAACCTGTTGGAGCATGCCTTTATCAAGGCTCTACCTATGAGTTGTAGTTCTTACCACTAAATTTGATATTCATTGTTAAATAACAATGTAAAGTTGAATATTCTGTGTTAAACAATTCATCTGATATGGGAGAACTCTTTACATTTGTACTAATTAGAAATACTTCATTTATCAAAATAGTTGTTTTCCATAAATCTATACAGAACAGTTGACTGTTCACTTAAAGATGGCAAAATTTACCCTCTGTTCTGCTAAATTTGGTGTGACCAGTTTGGACTCAGAATTGTCAGTTTTGCAAGCAATATATATACTACTGGTATAATCCATTTTGAATCTTTAACTACTTTCTACATATTGACAGAAGTTGTCTTTTTTTTTTTTCTTGTTGTTTCCTGAAATTGAAATGGAAGTGTGGTGAATTGGGGGCACAGCTGTGAATCTTTCTTTTTCTCCTTATTTGCAATTATATCCTGGACAGTAGAATAGCTATTTTGTGCATAGGGCGGGAGCCAACCTTGAAATTATACTTCCATAAAGATTAGAATATAGAATTGGAGAATATTTCAGAAATGTAAGCTTTAGCAATATCAGTCCTCCAACTGCTGCTGGCAAGAGGTAGCAGTAAGTAGAAGCTTTAGTATCAACTTTAATATTGGAAAGGTTAGCACCTCTATGGTAACCAGGATCATTCTAATGGTTTTTTTTAAATCACATTTTCTTCTATAGCTTGGTGACAGAAATAAGTAATGCAAAACTAAAGATGGTTTATTATATTTTTGTGATAATCTGTTGGCTCACCATCTACACAGGCTGAGGTTAATAAGAAATTAAGAAATACTCATTTACCTCCTTTTAAAAAGATTGCTTTTCTCTAACAAGATCAGATGTAATACTTTCTGGGGTGCTGAAAGACCAAATGCTGTAGGCTTTTGTGGCCTGTGACTGCACCTTGGTGCGAATGAATTTTTGAACAGTTTCATAATGACAGTATTCTTTCTTCTGGCATCCTACTTCTATTTTATGATATGTTAGAAATGTAAGTGCAGACATTTCATCAGTTTGATTTGTAGCTGAATAAATGTACAGTAATAGATGATATGCTTTTTACATTTCTTGACATGGCACTATTTCTTTCTATAGTGGTGCTACAAATATGATACTATTCTGGTCCTTACAGTGTTTAGAAATAGTAGAATTGTTTTAAAAGCTGCAGTAGAAATAATTTCTTCTTTCTTTATAGCATGTCCTTACATAAATCTCAGTCCTGCCTTTCACAGTGGTGTGTTATTAAACTGCTTGTTCTGCTCAGGTTTTAATGGTACAGATAGAGAGGGCGCATGGCCGAAGCATGCATGTGGGCATATAAGAATTCTGAATGTTTCTCTACTCTTGCTCAGTAAATAGAACAAAAATGTGGATATTCTGGTAAATGATTCTGACTATTTTATTTACGAGTGTTATGTATGCCGTGTTAAATTGTATCAAGTCATTAGAGCTGAAACTGTACAAACGTAATTCTTCAATATTGTAGCTAGTGTGGCATCCTTTTTGTGATTTATTTGTTTTTACTGAACAGGTGAAATAATATTCTTTTGGAAAATGGCGTTGAATAATAAAAATAATGAAATACTTAAAATGTGAGCTATTTTAAAAATCAGTAAAACATTTCTGTATGTATGTAATATTTCTAAATTGCATATTTCTAATAGAGTATGTGAGTTAAGGCCAAAAGACGTTAAGAGGCAGTTTTGACTAACTGAATGCATTGTTTCCTTTTTAATCACTCAGGTTACTCTATGGATTAAGGTGAAATGAAAATCTTGTGGAGATGTCACTCAGCCCTTTTTTCCTTTTGTGTAGAAGCCAGCTAATGCTATTTTGACATTGTATAAATGAGACTTGATCAAAATGTAGTTGTCTATGTCTCCTTTTAAATCGAACAGAAATGGTGCCATTCCTAGGAATAGGTTTCTGACTTAATTAGATGATTATGTAGTCACTCCAGACCTCACACACCGATGTTTCCATTGGCTCAGGAGGGTTTTAATTTGGATCATAAACTTAAATCCTCATAGATTTATTATCTCTCGTCTGGTTATTGAACAGTAAAGTGAAAAACCCACACTTCATGGAGGAGACAACTGAAAATACATCGGGTGGTTTTCAGCATATCTTGTGCGTTCACGTGGGTAGGAAATGGAACTGGCAGTACTTGATAAGCTCAGGTTTTGTGGCTCACCAGTGATGTGGGAATTGCAGTTTTGCAGACCCAACTGTCCTAAACCTTAATCATAAGTGTAATATACTTAATTTTTTTAAAGTCTTTTTAACCCTAGAATGGAATTGGAAGGGTGGGCTTTTTACCTTGTTTTAAACAGTACTAGTTAGTTGTCTGTGCAATTAATCTCATGTGCGGGGTAGTTTCTGGCACTTGCTGGAGAGCAGGGTCCTCAGGAAGGGCCTGCAGCTTCAGCTGCTGTCTCCACAAACGAACGTGACTGGAGGAAGTCAATCCACGTTGGAGATTTAGGTGACATATGTATTTTCCCTTTTTGCTTGGTGGTACATATTTAGAGGGTTGTGCTACTGCTCATGTAGTATCTGGTTCTCATCACACCCAAACATGTTTTGGATGCAAAGCTGTTGGAAGGCTGGCAGAATAGAGAGCTAAGTCCTTGATTTTCAGCTTGTTTGGGGAATTGTAACTGGTGTGAAGACTTCTGCTAGTTACAGGATGGGAAGAGGTCTGGCAGAGGTACTTCTCTCTCCCTCTCTTGCTCTGTCCCTACATAGAGTTCAGGGTGCTTTTGTACCACTGAAGATTTCTCCTGCATATTAGCGATTATTCAGTCTAATTGTCTTAAAATTCATGAAGTGAAAATGAATTTGGTATATGGAAGAATTGCGGACTAACTGCAACAAAAGAGAAAACAGAAAAGGTTTTATCTAACGCAGACTAAGGAAAGAATGTATTTTAAGTCATTTATCTCATAGAAATTTAGAAACTTTGAGGATTTTGGAGACAAAAGAAATCCAATTATTTTAGAAAGAAAGTTGTAAAATGCAAGACAATGTCTAAACGTGTTTTTAATGCATTATTAAAAACGTCATGAATGAATTTCAGCAAAGCCACTATTCTTACTGTATAGTCCTCTTTGCAGTCCTTGAAAGTCAAGATTTCAACTGAGGAGATAATCCTAATAAGACGACATTTTCATTTTAAGATAGTTTAAAAAAGATGCTTTCTGAATTGACATTGAGAGTACTATGGTAATTTTAACATGTATACTGCTGCTTTTTGAATGGAAGAAATAGTCCAGTATGCTTCTGTAAGCAAAGCATTCTTTAAGTATGATTCTTATGCTTAAGATACACATTATATATATGACTCTGTAATATTAGCCTTTGAAAAATACTTACTAGATCTAATTCAGTTTTGACTTGGACATTCTGTATTTTGTTCAGGCAGCAGCACAAGTATGAAGGTTAAGTGTTGAGAACAGGTGACTCTAACAGCAGTAAAACATGCAACAAGTAATAATAATTTTATAGATTTTGTCCTCTGGTAGTTATTAGCAAGCCAAAAAGTTTTGCAAGTGACAGGTTATTGAGTGAAAATTATTTAGGAGGAAAACAATCTCTGTCATGAAGTTGCACTTGAGAAATGAACTGTTGAGATTAATTCAAGTGTGAACAGAGTAAATAACATCCGGGGATGGATCAATCATGAGATTTCCAGTCGACAGCTGCAAATGAGAAGAGGTGTTAGAGAAACAATTGAGTTATGAGAAGAGAGCTCATTTCACAAGATGCTAGGAGAGCTTGGCTTGTCTGATGGAGGGGGTGCAAGGAGATTCTACATGTAAACATGTTGAAGGAATTAGCATCAAGAAAAAGAGACAAATTCCTGAACAGCCAGTGTCTGTTGGGATGGGGTGGTTTGGGGGTTTTATTTTGTAATAATTAGTATGCCTCCAGCTCTTTGTTAATTGTTTTAAACTGTTCTAGTATTAATTCAGCAAAGAGGCTTTCTTAAATCCTATAAGCACTGAAAATACTGTCTGCCTATGTTGTGATACTGTTCAATCTTTTATTTTGTCTAGCTTCAGTTGTTTTCTGGCAAATTACTGGGGAGGAGGAACATATGAGTAATTGAACAACTTCTACTGAAATCTGTTGGGCAGAAAAGTTTCTTTCATAAGCTGTTGGTTTTGTAAGTTTTTTGGAAACTGCTGCTTTTCTATCTACAGAGGGTGAGAATTAATAGCTCTGTGGTATAAATTTAGTCATTGATGACTAACCTGAAACTTTGTTATATAAATGTAAATTTTGCCATATTCCGTTAATTGGATCCTTGTTCCAGTGATGTCCTTACCCATCATTCTTAGTTGCTATTTTGATACAGAAGGCAATATGGCATCTGAGTGCTGGCAAAGGCTACTGTAAACAGTTCTATATAAAGCCACAAGATTGTATATAACCATTAACTTTGTTCAAAAGGACAAGTCTGAGAAAAATGTGGGAAAGCTTTTTGTCTTTACCGTTGCCAGAAGACTGAACCACATCTCAAGTCCCAAACCCAATTTGGATTCCTTCATAGATGACAAACGCTCCAGATATCACTTACTAACTTTAAAATGCACTGACCTCCAACTTAGTCTGCTCATTTCTGTGATGAGCATGCCCTTTCATATTCTAAGCATACGGGACAGGATAATATTTAATAAAAATGTTTGGTGTTTTTTTTTTTCATTTCCCTTAAAACTTCCATTTTAAAACATCTCTGTTTGCTAGGAATGCCTATTTGCCATGGATAAATATATGCTGGTTTCCCCTTGGTTTTCAGTTCCACGCAGTACATGATATTTTCTCAGTTTTACGTTTTACTAAGCTCTCTGGAAAGTGTTAGATAACTTGTGTAAACATGAAGTTTTTGTACAATGTAGCATTGTTTTTAAAGTGCCTTCCTTTTTTCTTTAAGTACAAGTTGCTGACTTCCCTCTCCATTTGTAAATGGAGCGTTAGTGGACATCAGTGTGATCTCTTGTGTCATGACCTAAAAAGAAAATTTAAAAAGTTTTGTGCCCTCCCTTCCAGAGTCTTGGACAATTGCCAGAACTTTGCATTAAAGCCCACAAGCAGTGGTACTAGGACAGTTTTTGCCTTAAAAGATAGGTGGAGTTATATGCGGATCACCGAGCTAGCATCTCTAGTGGGATGGAGACAGATTTGCTCTGACACTATAATGCGCTTTGCAAGCTTCTATTTTAAGAATTCTTTGCACTGTGACTTTTTTAAGACTATATTGGACAAGTATTTTGTTTCTCTTAGGAGTCTTACACTTCAGGAGACTCCAAGTTCATAGCGGCATTGTTAAATTCTGCAAGTCAAAAAGCGCACATACCTAGAGGAGTATTTTTCATGACTGCTTCTAAACATAGCTCTTTTATAGTTATTGTTCTTTTGTACTGTTACCTCTTGGCTAGGTGCAATCCAGTCTGCGTGACACCTGAGAAGTGATTTACTGCAGGACTTCCTATTTAATCTCTTTACAAAAGTCTTGGAGTGATCTGAAAAATCTGAGTTTTGCATTCATCTTCACAATGAATGTAGCAGGGGCAGTGAAAGTGCAAATGGCATGTCTGTGTGCTGCCTTATGCGATAAGCCTCGGCTCTGACCTCCAGATCTCGCCTTGAATGAGAAGGTAGCTCAGTTTCTGGGCTCTGACAGTTACTCTCCTAGCATTGAAACAAAGATATCATTGGTAATGACTGAGTAGTTGAGTAGCTTCTATTTTGGGAGGCAGGGAAGGGGTGGTATTAATTTCTAAATATATTGCTATACGTGCATGTTTATAAAATGCAATCTTTCTCAGCCTTTTTTTCTGATATTTTTTTCCCCCTAGGCTAAGTATCATCATTCAATTTACTATTTAGAAAGCATTAAACTAGTGTTAGAAGAAGCAGGTCATCAGCCTTTAATAGCTGCTGATATGATTACAGTTTTCACTTTAAAAAATGGATTAGAATAGCAGTCTGCAAGTGTATAATTTCTGACCTATTTTGAATGGCAAGTGGAAACTGCTACCTTGCAAACTTCTTCAGCAAAATGCAATTCATTCTAGCCCTCTAATACTTACGGTGTTCATATGTGAAATTATTTATAATACATTGAGTACAATGCATTTGTACTTAAGTGTGCACTTATACATCTATCTATTAAAACTGACTTAGGGGTTTTGCATCTATGTAGAGATTTTAATATATAAAATTAATTCATAAAAATAAACTAATGACATATATATACACATATATTTTATTTAAACCAGATTAATGTTGTAAAAAATCCCTTGTTCTGAATATATATAGACAAACTAGCATTTTACAGGGAACCTGATAGTTTGGATTTTTGAGTGAAAAAGAGGAACTAATTAATGCTTCATGAAAATCTATAATCTTGTATATATTTTATGGTTGGTTGTGAAGAACTTACTGCTTTCTTGAATAATGCACCAAATTTACCAATTTTATTTTGAAAATATAGTTTTGATGTATTATCAAGTCTTAGTACCTTCTTCCTTCTGGACTAAAATTTCAGCACTTTATGGTTAGATTCGTCTCTGTGTGATGCAGCTACTGTTTGATGTTGATACTGTATTTACTGTATATATAAACACATATATGTCAAGGGAACTTGTTTAATAAGTAAGGCATGCATGAAAAATAGTTTAAAAGGAATAATATCAGCAAGCGTGTTTCAAAAGAGGAGGCTTTTTACCAAACATCTACAGTTCTGTAGAGCATGAAATGATAATGATGACGGTGCTTTGGTTCTTTATGCATGCTTCAGTTCTCATTAGCCTTGGATAGTCACTATTATAAACAGATTTGATAGTTTGTAAGAGAATCACAATAGGTTGAAGTTCAACGCTTGCTGAACACCTTCTTGGTATAGCATTCATTCAATCCTGGAGAGAAAATACTTGTACCAACAGAACAGGAATGCCCCTACAGTATTTCTTGGTTGATTTTCACCCCCATCTCAAGCCTCGTTCATAATTTCTAATATATTCAGGAACTGATACTGGGGGTGATGCATGTACCAGATGCTGTCCCTGGTGTGTTTGTCTTGTAAGACCTTGTGGTCATGATGTTCTTCACGTTCCAAAGGTCTGTTATTAGCTAAGCCCGGGGACAGATCAGATCATTTCAGTGTTAGTCTTGCGAGGAGTTTGTTCTGTAACCGCTCCTCACTATCCCATCTTGCCTGTCTCATTTTTGTTTTAAAAGGCATCGCAAAGTCTAAGCATCAAATGTTTAGATCCCATAATATTGTTTGTAACCCACTTCCATCAAATTTAATCTGTTATTTAAAAAATAAATTTTGGTCTTTGACTATGAACAAAATTTTCCCTGTATGAAGCAAGTGAAATCGAATGTAGTGTCATCTGTTGGAGTCTACAGCAGCAGCTAAGAGATGAGATACATTCTGTCTCAATCTCTGTTAAAAGCTTAAATCTTAAACTTCATAATTGTATTTCTGCATTAGTATCAAATAAAAATACTGTTGATTGCTCCAAAAAGGAGGCAACAAATCTCTGCCCATGGAAATTGGATGCTGTTGGGTCTGACAAAGCAGATGTATGATGACGGAAAGAAAGAGAAGGAAACAGGGCAGATATAATGGTGGCCTGAAGGCAATGTTTTCCCACTGTCATGCAGAATGTGTTGTCAACAAATAATTCATATTTAATAAAGGCCATATTGTGTTCTAATGATATCCTCCTCTGAAATTAGTGGATGTTCAGCTTTAGAGGCACATTATGCAAGCTTAGATACAAAAGTGAGGAAGAATTGGCCACTGAGTATGATCAGTACACCTCTGCTTACAGCATATCTTAATGCTTTAAAAATCAGCAGTTCTACTTTCTTTTTCAGAATCAGGGCAGTTCTGTAAGGGCTCTTCGAATTATTACAGGTACGGGTGGCTGTACCTCTTGTAAAGATATAGCATGTCATTTTCATTGCTATAGAAAATGACACCTCGTGCAGAGAGGTGCTGTTTAGAGAAATAGAATAATAGTTAAGAAATTTAACTTTTTCAGAAATCAACTGCATGTTTACACTACACAGGAAATGTGCATGTGTTTTGTGAGGTTTAAAGTACTCATGACTAATTACAGCTAAAATAGTCTAAAGAATAAAATTAAAAATGAAATTAGTAGGGCCTTATACATATTCAGGAGATAAGGAAAAGATTATAAATTAAGTATTCTGTATTTTTAGTTGGCCTAAATATGAATGTTTTTAAGGTGAATACAAATGGCAGAAGCTGATTGATATAGGTGTCAGGGGAATTAATTCCTCATTTTATATGGTATTGCAGCACAGGCATAAATAAGTGTTTGCTGTTCCAAGATGTGGCAGGAGATGCTGAAGACTTGCATGGCATCCATGCGCTGGAAAAAAAGAAGGTGGGGGGAGAGAGAGGGCAACAGAGACATTTCGTATAGCTGTGTATGTTGAAAGGAATGATCTTACAGGAAGTGTATTTCACAGGTTTCAGAGTCCTAATTACATTGACTTCCCTCTTCAGTCAGCCCCCTTCCTTTTTCCCTTCCCCCTTGTAAGTGCTTTTATCAGCTTCCTGAATTTCTGGGTTTTATTCACTCCTCACTGTCACTTTGATGTCTGTGCATCCTTTAGGTGGGTTTTCTTTGTTTGCTTGAATAAGATACTGTATCCTAGGTGTCATCTGTCAGTTCATTTTTACTATAGGCATAGGGTTTAGTCATTGATGGTCACGCAGGATGTGCTTTCTCATTCACTTGTAATTGTTCCTACAGTCTCTTGGTGTTTTTTGTCTGGCAGGGTAGCTTCAGTAGTGTGTATTTCTTTGGTAACGGCTGATTTTATTGCAGTGGCTTTTTGTCCTGCTTAGTATTGTTTTTCTCCTCACAACTTGTGTAATCTCTACCAGACTGGAGAAATCCAGAATAAAGGCTCATACCTTATTTATTAGCCCTGTTCGGCAATCTGAGTTGTCAGTTGTCCTTCCCCTCCGCCCCTGCCCCATCTTCATTTCTCTTGCTTTGTATCTCCTTTCCTTTCATATTTCTCTCTTGTTTAGTGCTCCACTGATGCATTAGTAACATCACACATCTGCTCCATCCTCTCCCTAGTTTGCTGCATGGGTGTCTCTCTCTTTGTTGTATTTGCATTGAGGTGTTGGGCTAAGCAACGGATAGACCTAGTAAGTTTTATACCGCTTTAGTGATAATGATTTATCCTAATAAGAAGCAGGTGTAAAACTGTGAACATCAAATAAGAAGAAAGTCTTAGCTGTTACTTACACTCTTTTTATGAGGATACAGATGACCTGGTTAGTTATGTTAACCAGTGAAACTTGTCTAGCTGTATTTTTATCCCAATAAATTAATCTGTTAATCTCAATTAAATTAATCTATTAATCTAAAGGTATTAAGATCTTAGATCTTGCACACATGAGAAAAGACCTGCTAGTTTTTGCACAGTATCTTTAAAGCAGCCTAATACAGTACTTGAAAAATTAATGTTGCAGTCATTTAAATCAGTTTGATTTGAACAGCAAACTTTAGAAATCAATTTATCGGTTACTGCAAGCTAAACCAATATGAGCACAGGTTAAAATTACACTGTTATTTCATGCCTGATGCTGCCATTGATGAATTAATGGCTGAACTGAAAAAATATTTTTGAGTGAACACGGTTGCCATTATGGCTTTAGCTGGAGCTGACAATGTGGTGGCTGTTGGTTTTATACCTGATGTCAATTCTATGCCAGCGGCAGAAGGACAGATGATGGCTGATCCTCTTAAAAAAAAAAAAAAAGAAAACAAAACCAACAGAAGGGTTTCTTCTTCAGAATTCTTTGGTCTAGAAGAATTATTTTTGTACCCAGCCACCAGTGCTTCCTTGGTGTGGCAGTGCCAATTTGATCTGGTACCATAAAATCAGGTTTATTGTTTGGATGAGTGATGGTCTACCTTGACTTTGCCAACACTGATGCACTAGTTTAGTCCAGTTGTCTTTAAAAAATAAGCATGGTAAAAAACTTGAGTGTCAGAGTCAAAATTTGAAAACTACTGATGTGTTGTGACCTGGTAGCTTCCCTTCCTATTCATAGCAAATATTTGGTACCATATGGAATACTGAAATGCTGGAAAATTTAAAGCATGAGACATTCCTTGGGGTTGAACAACAACAACAAAAAGTAAACCTAGCCCCACACTATTCTGTCATAGTTTACAGCCTGTAAGGGAAGAAGGAGTTTGGTTTTCTTCACGGCTGCCTGTGTCATATGGGTTGCTCTTCAAGGTTTGTCCTTAAATGCTTTCAAAAAACCCAGACATGTCAAAGTTGCAGAAACTGTTCTGAATTAGTAGTAAAATTATGGAAGTGCTTGGACACTATGTGTAAAGATGACCTTTATTCCACCTTCAATATTTGAAGTTGCAAGTTTGAACAATTTAGAAGAATTGTGCTAGAAGATGACACACAGATAAGTCAGCAAGCCAGTGGGACCAGATCACCTTTCAAGACTTTTTTTTTCCCTGCAAATAGATTTATCTTAAATGTTTTTCAAGATCATCAAAAGAATTTTGTTCTTACAATTGAGTCCTTTAAAGACAGCTAGTGTTTTGCAAGTTGGAAGGTTTGTCTGGGCTGCTTTTTTTGTTAAGATCTGTTATTTCTGAGCTATAGACCATTTATTATTCCATAAAAAATAAAATAAATATGCAAGTGGAATGGTTTTGAGTATAAGAAAACTAGACGCATGGAAGAAAGCTTAAAATGTTTAATTAAAAATGTAAAACTCGATCTCCTTTCTTTAGAACTGACATACTGAAAATTGCCTTACCTCTGGATCACAATCTATGTCCTAACTAAACCGTTCTTCTCTTTCACATAAGCCATTTTGTTTTTAAAAATTAAAATGTTCAGTGGAAAAAAACACACTGATGTTTATTTCTACACTTATAAGAAGCCCTGTTTCTTGTTATATAATGCCTTTCCATAATAGAAAATGAGGAATTTTAACTGTGAAAATATAGTCATGTATTCTTAAAATGTTGTTCTATGTTCAGCCGCATTGTTCTGTTTGAAATGTAGTACGATTTTTGTTTTGGTTGTCTTCCTTTTATTGTGCCTGTATAATCATTACTGTCCGTTTGGCTGAATTTAAAAGCAACCCATTAAATGAATAACACTTTTGTAAGAAAGTATTAGAATGTACTTTGAAGAGATCTGTCTTACAGTATTATAAAAAGTCTGGAAAAGACATGCCATTGCTAATGTTGCAAATTAGCTTTACTAGTAAATAGCACTGCTACATGTTCAATTTTTAAAAAGAATGTGGCATCTTTGTTTTGCATTTGAGAATAAATAGGGATTTTTAAAATAAGCCAGTCTGTCATAACTGATACTCTGTGTGTAATGAATATGCAGGACTGCTTGTATTTTAAAAATCCTGAGCTGGTAATGCATCCCAATAGCTGTCTGTTAGCAAATTAGTCCCCTCTCATATTACTTCATGGAAACTGTTCGGATGTTCCTGGATGCTGGTTTGTTAGAGTGAAGGGTACTTCAGATCTCATTTTGCTAATCATATCAAACAAAAGTGTTTAGTCACCACTGGGATTTCTAAAGATAGTCTGTAGTGTGATTCATTTTGGGACGTTAACTGAACAGTGTTGAACTGGACTGGATTTGTAATCTGATGGGTCCTTTTCATTCTTAGAAGTTAAGAAGAAATAAAACCAGCAGTAATAGGATGAATGAATAGCAGGTTTTTGCTTGTATTGGAGAAGTTGTTTTGACAGAAATGAAAGAGGAAATAGACTAAGTTGTCAAGGAAAAAAAATACTTCAAGTATTCTGTGTGTGCTACTGATATAATGATTGGCTTATGGTCTTTTTAAAATATTACTGCATATGAAATTTTGACATTGTAAACAAACTAGGCTTCTACGTGAGGAAGAGAGTGATTTTTCTGGCGGTCCTGCAGTTCTGACTACTTGAACATTTAGGTTTAATTTGTAGAATTTTTCCCCTGTTACTTAGCTTATAATATAAAGAAATTGCAAAAAACCCCAATGCTTTCTCCTGTTTATTCCTTTTGTAGTTAATCCCTGATCCTTTCATATTGATAGAGCCCACTCCAAACAGGTAGACATGCATGTTTTAGTATAAGTATCTTTGGACACAGAATCTGTTTTTGTTGAAATAAGGGATATATTTGTTGCCTTTTTAAAGTGTGAAATTTAGGCTCTGTTAAAAGCCCTGTTTAAGTTTTAGTAATCAGGCCCTAATGTTCTTAACACTAACAGAAAACCATTGGTCATAACCAAGAAATAGATCTTGCAGTTGATTGCAGTAACGCTCACAGGCTTTGTGCTTTCAGAACTTTAGTTTGATGACTGATTCAGATGAGAGAGAACTGATGATTTGGAATGGTTTCCAGCATGAAATACTTCAAGTTTAATTTAAATTTGCAAAATGGTCTCCTTCACTATTGAATGAAAATGTTTTAAGAGTTCTGATAGACATTGAAGTTTCATCATTGTACAGTGTTGTTTGCCACACATTTGTAAAGCACATCTGCTATCAAATGTGGTTTACATAATGCATACTGAATGCCTTACCATGTGGAAGAGATGTGAAAAAATCAAATTCTTTCAACTGGTTGCATGATTTTTTTTTGTGAAAGGTAGGGTTTTTTTCTTTTCTGTTTCCGATTGAGCAATCATTGCTTATGTTAACCTAAGACTTGTATTAAAGTATGTCTTCAAAAAAACCCCAAACCCTATTCAAGTCTAAAATATGTCACTGTACATGTAAAGTCAGTCAGATTAGACTGAACCATACTGAGACTATGAATCCGCAGCTCATTCCTTTTGGCTCTGAAGCCTGTAGGACACTTTGGCAGGCTCTACCTCTCCCTCTGGAGAGGGAGCTATAAATTGCATGTTCAGATCCGAAAACTGGTTATTCTGAAAGCAATATATGGAGTAAACCACTCGTTTTGTTTTAGTAGGAAAGAAGACAATAATTTGCTCACCTTCAGTTTTTTGAAGCAAGATTTAGTTAAGCACTGAATGGGATTGTTCTGCTAGCCTGTGTATCTGAAG
>NC_134190.1:4587200-4607200 GCF_964188355.1 Buteo buteo | reverse complement strand
GGCTGTGACCATCAACGTGAGAGGGAGAGTGGAGGAGTGCTCTGTTTTGGGGACTGATTGAAAAGCTCCTGTCAACCTTCATCAATTTTGGACGATGGTGTTGGTGCTTTACTGCCATATTCTTCCCTCTTTTTTCACTATTTCTGGGCTGAAAAGGCGAGAAGATGCCTAACCATTCAACGTGATAGTTATCCTGTTTTCTGTCTGATTTGTCCTCGCACTACCACCGATGTCATCGTGGTCCTCGCCCTCCCTCTGCGTTGCCCGGCTGTGAGCGGGCTCGAACTCGCACACCACCCTCCCAGTACGTCGGGTCTGAGATTTGAAATATGGAAATGTCGTGAGGGGAGGCTTGCCTCACCTCTCCAGCTCACTTTTTCTACCTGTAAAAGTTTGAACGTGGAAAAAGCATCATACTGGGTAAATTCCAGGGATTATTTTGCTACAAAATGCATTGCTGCGTGAAGATTTTATGTAGGTCATTTTCTTGATATCAGCAGATGCTATTGCACAAAGTAGTTTCTTTATAAGTTTTTCCATGGGGATAATTGCATATGCTGTGCATCATAAAGTATTTTGATAATAGAACTTTGCTGATAAACCAATAAACAAAACTGAAGAATAACTTCTGATGATATTAAAATCAGAAATGCACAATACATCTAACAGACGTTTTTATATTTCAGTTTCAAACACTTTAGGACAAATGGGCCAAGTTCGGGTGTCACACCACTGACTTTATTGGCATGACCATTTTTATTCTCGGGTTTAAATGAGGGGAAAATAAGTATTTCCAACGTAGCAAGAATGTTTGAAGGCTTGGCTTTTAAAAGCGAGCAAATTTACTTTTACATTTAGGAATTAGATTTTTAATCCTATTTTTGGCATTATCTCAATAAATGATCTGGAGTTTAAAAGATTAAAGAGAATTAAGGATGATGCCCAGTGACCAGCAAGAAAAGTCATATACTAATCAACATTTTAAGTCGATGATCTACCTGTATAACCTTTGTCACACACAGGAAGGGAGGGGGAATTTTCCTTAAATCTATATCCAAAATCTATATGTGACCAAATTAAGAGTTTCAGTTAGAGGGTGATACTTCTGCCCTGATAAATTAAAAATGCATATTTTTTTATGCTAACTTTTGTCAATGGTTGTTCAATAATTTAAAAAAAGTAGTATATTACAAATGGCTTGCTATCATAATCTGTTCCATTAGCCACTATGTGCAAAAATCCTAACTTTCGCAATTTTCTAGGGTTCTGCAGTGAGTATTATTTTAGGCCACAATGCTGAGAAGAAGAAAATGTTCTGGAGCAGAGTTAACATCTGCAAGTAACAGTCAGTTAAAAACACTGGGATTTGAGCAATTATTATTGTGCTCTGGTATGACTACACTGTACCAAGATCACGGTGGTTTTATAGGGGTCAAAAGCCAACTTCCAAAGACCAGAACTTTTTCTTTGGCAGATCTAATAGCAGGTTACCTCCGCACTGGGTTCACATACCCTTTTCATTTTTTCGTCCTTTCTCTGCATTATGTCACTTGTCCTCATCTTCTGGCCGGTTTTCATTTAACTCATGTACAGGCATCACCTCTCATAGTGCTTAGAAGGAGTCAGCACCTCAAAGAAAGTCTGTTAGGGGCTGATGGATATTCCACTGGCTGGGACAGAACCAGAAACCCTGAAGTTCTGAACTCTTTCTTGGATGACGAGTCTGCTTCTGCTCTCAACAAGAGAGATTCATTTATCCCAGGCATTCACCTCTCTCCCTCCCCTGCCATTTGTGGCAAGGTGGAAGCAAATGTCTAGCATACACATTCTTTCCCCAGCTGGATTTAGGTATAAAACTTTCTGACAAGAAATAGCAGTAAAGGGACCAAAGCTACCTCTGAAGATGAACTTAAGGCCCTTGAAATCTGTAGCATGCCAAGATAGCTTTATAATTTTTTTTTTGTTTTAATTTAAACTAAAAAAAAAAACATAGAAGGATGGGCTGCTGAGATCATCTGTCACACCATCTGTGGTTGCCTAGCAGAATTACTCCAGCCTTGAGCTGGAGGAGCTCCCATTTGCAGCTGAACTGCAGTTGGGGATTTTATTAATACATCTCTCATTTATATAGCACCTTTCACTCTCAAGGATCCCAAAGTACTTGTTAAAGGATAAAGTTGAGGACTGAAGACTGCTAGAGGAGGAGAACTGGGAAAATCCCCTCCCTCCTGACCGGTGGCTTCAAAACTTTTTACTAAAGAAAGCATTTATTGCTGAATTTGTTATTCTCTTTCATTCCTCTGAGCGTGGCTCAATGGGAGGTTGTGACCTTTGGGGCCTTGTGCAGCCATGAGCTGATTTGTTCCTGCAGAGACAGTCGCAGATATGCTTGTTTTATTTCTTTTGTATGTCTGACTGACACAATTTGTAAGCATCAGTGATAAAGCTCTATATATATATATATATGTACACATATTTATATATATTTAGGGTACAGAAAATAACAAGAGGAAGAAACAACTGTGATCAGCTGGCATTCAGGAAAATTAAAAAAACCCAGAGACATAAAACATGTGGAGTAATTGGTAGTTTTCAGTCAAATGGCATTTAAATGCTGCACTGATGCATAACCTGCCCTACTGTTCCGCGAGGTGGGAGGACAGGTGATATGTCAGCTGTGCTCTGCCATGTAACTACAGTAGAAGGGCTGAGTTAATGACAGACACAAGAGTTTGGATGAATGTTAACATGCTGCTATTTCCATGCTGAGATGAAGTAGCAGGGCCTGGATTTATCATTAAAAGAGACCCAAGAGGCTCTCACTGAGCCAGCTGCTAGGGCCCTAAAACATATGTCGCACCCTTCAGCTGTTCATCAGTACAAAAGGCTTCCATCTCAAAGCACTTGACCTTGTTAGCCTCAGCGGTGTCAGTGATATTTTCAACAGGGAGACAACAGATCAAGTATGAAGAAGAGAATCTCTTAAGGGAAGTATGCGCAGTCCCTGGCAAAACGACCGCAGAAATGTAGCCTGTGGATAACGGCTGCTATTTCTGACGTTCGTGATTTGTAAAGAGGGTAGGTTGCTGCTGTTTTTCAAAACAGTGGTAGGCAGGTGAAAAAGAAATAGTGAGAAAATAAAAATATGTCAGCATCAAATAAATTAGCTCACCAGATTCTGAAATGCCAAGCCTTCTTCTACATGGCCCCCACTGGTCTTTGTATTCTTCCTAACTTCGAGGGAAGTTAGCTTGAGTAAGGACTGAGTAGGGAGTTCTGAAACCACAGAGAATAATTGTCAGAATTACAGCAGCGGTATCACCCTGACATTTGCAGGTAGTATTAAATGGTGGTGCTAGTGTGAGAGTGCTTTAGCAGATGCGATACTGATACACAGCACTTAAGAAGGATACTGCATCCTCTCAGGTGCATGTGGGTTAATTCTAGTAGTCCCTTCACACTCTGCATTTCCCCAAAGCACAGTAAAGCAGTGCTAATCAGATTTTTCCTCAATGGAAGGAGTCACCATTTTCCTTCAAGTCTGTCCATTAAGCCCCCCCTCACTATGATTTTGTAAAGGTAGTTTGTATGTATGGAATGAGTATGTGTAAAGGTATATATTTCTATTTTCTTCCTCTGTAAATAAAAATGCTGTGTTTGTTTTCTACTCTCATTGCATACTCGTACACATACCCATATAATACTGACCTTTAAAAATACCCCAAATGAAACATTCCACGTTTTACACATCTGCCCTGGAAGGAGGGAGGTAGACAAAGGATACAGAGCATGAGAAGAAAAAAAAGCCATGACAGATGTTAGCTAGGTTGCTTAACGCTGTGCCAGAAGGCACTCAGATACTGTGATGCTGAGCACAGTCTGAAACCTGCACTGCATATCGTATAACTGAGTTGGACCTTCAAAACCATGAGCTTTTCTTAAAAATCTAGAGATTGTAAAAATAACTCTGTGGGGGTTGTTTTTGCTTGTCTTCTTGTTGTGGTCTTTTGGGATTGCGTTCTTTACCGCTGAAATGATGCAGAGGCAGGTGGTTTTCCGAGCACCTGGAAAGGGAGCTGTACATCAGTGGGTGCCCTGTAAGGACTGTGGGGCACGCACAGCTGCCCTGGTCAACTCTGAGGTAGGGCCCGATTATTGAGGAAGATTTGTTTGGGCTGCCACCAGCACATATCAAATCCATCCAGGAGGGTGCCAGCTCCTGCATGGAGAATCCGGTCCCTGCAAGAGCTGCCGGGAGCGTGCTGCAGCTGGGAATTTGGAGGTGTCGGGGTGGGATGTCTCCCCTCTTTTGTTGCTGGAGCTCCAGTGCGGAGCTGCTGGGAGGAGGAAGGCTTGACCAGGACATCTCCGAGCCACAAGAAAGCGAGCCATAGTGGTTGTTGTGCTGAGCTGCATCTCTAAAGCCTGGGGGCAGAGGAGGGGGCAAGTGATGAATTGTCCCCAGGAAAGGTCCTGCAGAGTTTCCAGATTGGATTTTTAGGGCTTGGAGGCTCTAGGATGGGACTCTTAAACGAAGCATCCCCCGTGCGCTTTGCTCTAGCCTGCTCCGCCACGTGCGCTGCAAACCCCCGTGGGCTGGATGTGGTCCAGGGCCAGGTGGAGGAGCGTACCTGCAAACAGCGGCAGGGGAGGAATTGCTGCCCCGGCGTCCCAAACTGCCCGAGTGGAGGGAGGGCACGGAGTCAGCCTCTAACTTTTCTTGGCTCCTGTATTGTGCATTTCTTGAACGCATCTCCCTTCTTGTGAACAAAAAGGGAAAGGTACAGATTACTGAGGCCTGCTCAGTTACACGTGCATCTAATGTGAGAAAGGGGTTCATCTGATGAGGAACAAAAGAATAGGAGATGCAGACAGCTGTTTCTAACTGGGCGCAGCAGCTTAGGTATGTAATCCGTGGGTTGCTGAAAACTTCTTTCAATTACTTGAGCAGAACTGTATCAGCATCTCTGAGGATGGGGCTGGAGTTATTGGTGAAGTAATGTTGCAGTTTTCATTGTTTCCTAATGCAAAATCATGTTATAATGATACTTGAAAAGAATGTGAACATTACTTTGATAGATAAAGCAGAAAGCAGATACAACAATTTTTGGTCGGATAATTTAATGTATCTTCTTTTTTTTTTTGCATACAGAAGTGATTTAATGATGTGTGAAGTCTGACAAGTAAATCTCCTTAATGGTTCTCACCACAATGAACATTGAAAATAGCTCTTTTTCATACAATACGATATGTATTAGATAACAGCTGGTAACTGATAATATGGAAGAGATCAATTCTGCAAGCTGCAGAGCACCTGCATTTCTCATTGACTTTGATAAAAGTTGGAAGTACTCAGTGCTTCAGAGGATGTTTCCAGTACCCTCCAGGATTGAGCTTCCCAAGGAATTTGTTTCTTGAACTGTAATTTAGTTATTGTTATGTTAACGCCTCAATCTTTTGATGCAAAGTAGCTGCAGAAGGGGGAAAAGTATCTTGAGTGAAGATCACTCTGCCAGTGATTAAAATACTTTATGGCATGACTCTGAGTACAGTACAAGAAAGAATATATTGCATCAATAAATTAAAACAGTACATCAGATATACATGTTGCAGCAGTAGGGTTCTTAAATCTAAGATAAAGACGTTTCTTTAAAAAATTTTTATCGTATGAGAAAATTCAGGCTACTAAAGCCACTTACAGTTATTGCTTCTAGTAGTAAAGTAGACCCTATTTTGCTGATTGATAGATTGTGAAATGAAAATATTTATGATCACAAATATATTATAAGCAGTCGTAGAAATCTTGACATACGGTACGTGTATGAAAGAAAGTCTCAAACCTCAGATCCAGTCTGGTTTTATATACAGGAAAGCAAGTATTTAAGCTAGAGAGAAGGAAAGAGACAGGAGAAACAGGGATAAAATTTGAAAGATAAGAACACGAGGCTGTACACAGAAACAGATATCTGCCTTGGAACACAGCTAGTTATATTTCCAGTAGGAGATACTATTTATATAGTAGGGCTGCTTAGGAAAAGGAGAACTTATGTCAGAAATTATGAGGTCCTGATAAGCTGCTTCTACTCCTGCCACTGCCTGGGGTTCTGGGCCATCACACTTCAGGGCATGCCTCTGGGGCTGTCCCAGCTCAGGCGCCTGGGGGATGCAGTGAAAACTGCAATATGTGTTTTGCACCTTTGTTAGTAGTTTTTTTGTGATTGGAGGTGGGATAAAATTACTCTTGCTGTCTACACGTGCCAATAGCGCTTGCAAGCTTCTCTTGTGCTGCCTTTTGCAAGCTGTTGGAATGAGAGTAAACTGAGGAACAGAAAACTAAAGGACTAGGGTAGTGATGGGATGGGTGGTTGCGTTCGCTTTGGATGGCTGTGTAAAGTGGGAAAGTAGCACTCTTTGGGCCCTAAAAGTAGAGAAGAGCTTATAATGAATCTTGCTTTGGTATGTGCCAAAACAAGAGCCTCTGCCAGCTCTTCTTGGCTGGGTAAGAGCATCTGCCCTATACTGTGACTGCAAGCCTACATGGCGCCGTGCCGTGTTGTCAGTCCCTGTCAGATGGCTCAGAGAGAGACAAAGTGCTCTTCTTCCAGAAAGATGAGAAGAGCACGCTTCAGTTTTGGGGGAAAATAGACAAAAATGAATATCCTTCACGTGCAGCTGGGTCAGAATTCCATGTGCTGTCACCCAGGGAAAGAACCCTACTGCTGCCAGGTATGCCACGTCCTTTGCTTTCTTTTGGGTGCTGCGTGAGTGGGAAGGGGTAGAGGAAGTCTTCTGGGTTTTAGAAACCTGCCTGTGGGTGCTTTGAAAGGGAAATCAGATGGACGGGCTCCTGTCTCCCTGTTTCTTGGAGTGTAGCCAGCTGAAGAGTAAAACGTCGACTTAACTGCGGGAGAGGAGTGTCTGTTTAAAGTACCTCTAGGAGATCTTGAATATTACTCACTGAACATTTGTCTATTTTTTCTTATTTAGTCTCTAATAGAAGAACATAAGTGGTGGAGAAACTAGAAATATTCTTTATTCTGTTCGAATAAACTCTCAGTCCATCTCATTTCTACTTATTACAGGATCTTGAATTCCTTACACCTAGTAAAGACACAGTTTTAACAGGTGTTAATAGCTTAAAACCAAAACCCCTAACCATGGATTCTTTTCCTCTTTAGGAAGTGTTCCACAGTCTGTAGATGGACTGAGAGAATACTTTGCAGCGCTTGCAGGTGACCGATGCTCTATACGCCGTTGCTCCTTGTTACTGCCTATTCCTCTGTGTCCTTATTCTCCATCACAGGGATCATTGTTTGCCTGCTCACTCCTTCCATCTGCCTGACATCATATGCACGTCTGAGATGCTTTCATTTTGAACCAATTTTACTACTTATTGCTTGGATTCCTTTCGGTCCTTACTTTCAGTAAGTGGGGCTGCAAGATCTACTGCAGTTTCTTCCCAGTAGCAGATGACCTGCCAGGACATGACTTACAGCTGCGAACCCTCTAGGAGTACTGGCCTTCAGCTATGCCCTCATTTCCTATATCAAAAAAAAAGGAGTTTAACCGGCACATTTTGCCAACGCTGATATGTTGAAGCGGTATTGCCACCTCTTTGTGATGGCAAAGCTATTGCAGTATGAGTAAGTTCTGCTGAACTGAGCCATTTATACCTATAAACATGTGCACACACACATGCTGCTTTCTTCATCCTGCATGGCATGGTACGGAAGGAATTAGTGACTTATTCTGCTGTTCTCTTCAAACGACTTTCTGCCAGACGTTTGGTTTGCTAATGGAATAAAACCTTAAGAGTTAAAACTTTCCTTCATTTTCTGACTTCTTAATCCTTGTGTGCATTTTGTCAACCCCCCTATTTTTGTCTGGGCTCCTACATGCTGACACAGCACCAGTTTTCTTGTCTAATTTTATAAACTGTTCAGCCGTGCCGTTATTCACTGTTTTCTTTTAATTATGTATTCTTGTTAACCTCTTTATCCTTTCAAAGTTGCAGATTGTGATTGACATGTGGTATTAATTAAGGCGTATAATTTATGACATTGGAGCTTGAAATTAATAAGTGACAATACAATTACATGGTTTGCCTAATTGTCCTTCAGTAATATAAAGATTGACACTTACTGCAGCATTCAAAGTTAAAAGCTCTCAAACAGATAGTACAGCTGAATGTAATCACCAGTGAATCTAAAGTAAACAGATCCATTGTAAGGGACAGGCTGTTGGGAAAATACTTCTGCTGTGGCCTTGTTTTATTAAATAAATGAATCTGTGTGTACAGGTCAATCTCAGAATTAAATTCAAAGTATAATTTTTCCATGATTTTTAATTGCAAATAACTTTTCTGCCATGTTCATTGATATTTGCCTTTCAAATCTCTACTCCCACCTGGCAAAGTGCCAGTATTTCCAACAGTAACATTTGTTCTTGTTGGACCTATCCACATCACCGCAATTTCCTTTATGTCTCTGTATAGTCATCTGAAGATTGGCAACTTACTATATTATAGGAACACCAAATTGCTCTTTGTGAATACCATAGATTATGGTCCCATAATTGCTGAAGAATATGAGAAGTAGTATTTGGGTGAACATTGTTAGCAGATTTGGGACTTTGAAACTTAATTTCAAATGGTATCCTTGCTTTTAACAGCAAACTTTCCCTTGAGATCAAACCCCTTCTAATCTGGTCCCCTGACTCTCTGCTAATGCCCATAAAATTTTGACTAATTTTGTCAAAAGAAAAATATAAACACATGCTATATGTAGACAAGACATTCAGGTCATTCTATTTGAAAATGCTGCAGCTTTGTTTAAAGGAAATCCCTAGCTTGGTGTTATTTCAAAGAAACTGGAGACCTGCAGTAAACACTTCCATTTTAGATTTTTAAAGGTTAATTCCTAGAGATAAGAACATTAAGAATATAAAGAATACTTCAGTCAGAATGTTCTGACAGAATTGTTCATGTTAAACAAAATACTACAATTAGAATTTTAGTTTACGGCCAAATATCAGGAAAAGTGCAAAGGATGAAAAAACTAAAGTGGCTTCCCCAAATTTTTTATTTAGGTAAACTATTAACACACCTTGAAATAGAGTGCTTGGAGCAACTTACTCCAAGATCCAATATCTTGATGAATCTGGACTTGAAAGTCCTGAAAAACCCCTGTAGATTGAAAATCTTACTCTGTATATCTGCCTACTCTGCCATAATCTTCCGCTGTAGATTGGTATGGCACAAAATATAAATTTCTCACATATGAATCTGTGCAAACCCTGGGGCAGCAAGCTAGTGAGAGAAAGTGATGGGCTGAGCTGTGCTCCCCACACTTTTAGCTGTAGCTGGTTAATAAGAGGGGACAAAATTGTCGCTGATTCCATGTGCTTGTAATTGCTGGGCTGCGGCACCGAGATCCTGGGTTTGGCACATTGCAGACTCCTACTGCCCCAGCTCTGGTTTCCTGCTAGAAGATCCATGCTACCACATCCCATTACGGGGCTAGTAATCTTCTTACAAAGCAGAAAAGTGGGTCAGTAGCGCCCCAGCCCCTCAGAAATGGTGCCATGCCCCTAAAACTGTGATTCTCTGAAATACGTTTGAAGTGTGGAAAGGCTTGCTGTCCACTAGTTTTGGATCTTTGGAATTTACCGTGTAGATCTATTCCTTGCAGATAAGCAAATGAAAAATACCTCCTTAATAAAAGCTGAAAGTCTTCCTCAGTCACACACCTTGATATCTAAGGAAAACACTAAACATTGTGTTTGATTTGAAAACCAGTAACATCCATGAGATGTTATGAAACAAGAACATGAAACAGAAGAATACCATTCCCTGTGGTGGCATTCTTCTATTTTATTTCCTATTATACTTTAGAATGACTTTTAAGAACTTGATTTTCAGAAGCCCTTTTTATGCATTAGTGATTTGAAACAGCACTCAACGAGAGGTCTGGCTAATGGCATGATTTGGAAAATCAAAGTCTAAATTACCAGGTGAAAACTGTATGGAGATAGCAGGGTGTGTTGTTAAATTTACTGAAATCTCTCTTCCTAATAATAGTTCAGTACACATGATACGATGCATTGTAGATGCCTGGTGACTTCTTCCAGAGCTCTGGCACATGGGGCCTCCCATAATCTGCCATATGAATTGAATTCCATGTTTCAAAAACCTGAAGTCTTCTTATAGTTTAAAAAATTGTATATGGACTTATCAGTAGGGCTTTATGTTTTTTTCAGCATATTTTTAACAATGCTGGTATTTGTTTTGAAGTCCGGCGGTGGCAACCAAAGGTAAAATGGGAGTAAATTGCCAAACAAGTTATTGCAGAGCAACCACTCTAAAAACGTAATAGTCCTAGAAATAAAAACCAGCATAGCTTAAACAAAATCTTGTAACTATTTTTGTTGTTGTGGCTCTTTTCTTGGGGCGGGGGGGTTGAATGTCAGAAAAGGGAGCCAAGTTTAAGTTGCAAAAGAATTTTTAAAGAATTCAACATACCCTTATCTGTGTTCATTGTATCATTCTGCTCCGGACCAACAGCCCCGCAGAAGGTAATTGGAGTGTTCAGAGTTCGGACTGGAGACAGGGCACAGTTGAGCTGCCTGTGAATAACACTGCACATCTCAATAAATAATTCTTGATTTCATTGTCATTTCATTGCAGTAGTTAAGGAAGGGTGACTTGGTTAAAACAAATGCAGATCGATTTGTCAAGCAACATGCTTCAACCTTGGGTGCCTATGCATTATGATCAATAATGTTTACAGTCTTTCTCCGTCCCCTCAAAGAGAATGTGCCTCCAGTTGAAGGGAATGCGATTCTCTTCTGCTGGTGACATTTTATAACTGTGGGAGCCCATTTCTGGGAAATCTTTTTGTTTGATGTCGGCACAGAAATAAAAATCATCAGACATGCAAGATGTGAATGGTCATGAGCATAGACCCCCTTTTTTTTATAATAGAAAGAGCAGAGATCGATAAAGCTCAGAAGAAGAAGGTAACAGCTGTAAGCAGCCTTGTACTGGGACTGTAATCCTGATGAATAATGTTGCTGTCATAACAGCAGGGATAATTTAATGCTGACACTTAGCAGCATGATAAATAGCTTGTCAGACATAGGCAGTGACAGAGTCAAGTGAAACTGCCCATGACAAGTTCTGAAATATTAATCTTCTACTAGACTGTGACTGTGCTGAAGGGGCAGCAGCGTATAGAAAACTGGGAGGGGAGACACTTTGTACTATAAACAAATGTACTTTAGCACAAAATGCTTTTATTGTGTAGAGATATTTCCCTTTACAAGGGCTACTATTTACACTATTGCTATACAGTACTCTGAACTTTTATGCTTTGCAACAGTATATTGTATTTTTCTGGCATATACTCTGACATAATTTCTCTGAAATATTTCCCTTCTTACTGGTAAGAGGCTTTTCGGGGTTAGAGGTTTTTTGGGGGAGAGACATTAAATGAAAATTTATTTCTTCTCTTTTCTTTTCCATCCCATCTACCCTTCTTCCAAGGATTTTTCCAATTTACCTAGGATCTTTATTGTGAATGTCACATAAGCAATGTGGCAGGGTTCCCTATGCCAAACACCAATTGATTTATGAACTGCTTCTCCATTAGAGATGACCTAGAGTGATGGTGGATCTAACAGGCACTAGATATTCAAACCAGACTATTTGTTTAGGTGTAATTTGCTTAATAAAGTACTATGCTGTTCTGATCTTCAGGGAGGCGTATTGGTCCACGCACTGCTCAGAGGATTATGTATCAGAAACTCTTGCATCCCTTTTGAATACTACTTTGATTATGAAGACTCCTCATGACAGGCAAATGTTCTGCCTTCATTCGAGATCAGGGCTGAAATCAATAAAATCTGAGCAGGCTATGATGGACGTGTACTTAATGAAGATAATGGCAGGATACAGCAAGCCAAGTAATAACGTTTGAGATATTGTGCATCAGCTTAGAGAGGTGTGTGAGACTCTGGTGCCACATCAATAGTAGCAATAGTCCAGTGGTAGCAGTAGTGAGAAATATCTTCTAAAGTCTACCAGTTTGCCATAATAGTAATCATATGCCTATGATTACAATCTAAAAGGTGATTGATTGCATTAGAAAGATACAGGGCCTAATTGTTGCATATGTGCGTTGTTATCTTTAAGCTAATAGTACTCGAACTTCTGTCTCGAAGAGACTGTAAATTGAGCTGTCGATGAAACATGGGCTCATGGTCTTATTTATTCATCGGTACCGTGTGGATGGAGCGAGACTGCAGCATGTTTGGCTCCACAGCCAGCACAGTACCTAAGAGTCTCTGTGTCTCCCCTGACAACTTATTGCCTCATCAGCATAGAAGAAAGGTGTCTGAACAAGGTCTGAAGTGGCTGAAGGAACGCCGACGTTTTCAGCGGTTCATTCTCCAACATGTCAGATTGCCAAATCGTGCCGTGCTGAAATCCCAAAGGGAATGAGTACAGTCTGGTAGTTTGTTAAAAGGCAAGGTGAAGCCTGCAAAGAGTTGAATTACAGTCCTTAGCATAAAAACTGTTTCTTCGAGTTCAAGGAAGTACGATGAATACAGATTACACCGAAGTGGACTTCAGAACAAGTCAAATGGAATGGGATTCTACCGTGGAGCAAAAGGGCTCAGGCTACTTCACCCCTCTTTGGGAAAAGTGGAGATTAAGTTCTGGTTCTAAAAGCAGTGCGGTATACTCTCTTCAACAGCATTAAGATTTCAATATATTTCATTTATTAATGGTTTTAATGCAGAAATCACTAACCTTGTTGCTGAAGCTCTAAATGTAAACATCAGTAGGTTACTGAAAGCGAAATCGTATTATCAGGACTTGTCTTCTAAAGCGAATCAAAAGTGCCATGCATAACAGACCGGCCAGGCCTGAATACAGTAGGTTAGAAAAACAGAATTGTTTGACCCATTTTCCATGGGAAGTGACTTTCAACTTTCAGAGTCTGAGAAATGTAGCTCTCTTGGTACCTATATTTTTTGAACAAGGAGTATATATTATGTTTGTCTAATATCCTAATAATTTTGTGCTTTAAAGTCTTACAGCCTGTTCACATTGGTAGGTAGTTAACTTACTGAGGTGAAATATACTCTGAAACTCTCACAGCAGGATATTTGTGCTTGCCTTTTATGCATTTGCTGTTGTCTCCAGTGGTGAAAAGGTGGACTGCTTTGGAGTCAGCTCCAGTATTAAGAGGAAATTATTTATACTCAGCAATCAGTGTTAGAAACACAGTGTGATGCAGCTTCTTGCTTGTGATTTTTAAAGATAATGTTTATTCTGTTTAAATGCACACAAACTTACAAAATAGGTTCAGTAAGAAAATTCATTTAATGATTCTAAGAGATGCTTAAAATTCTACTGAAAAGCCAAAAAAGATAGATTTAGCATTTTACTCTTATGAGGTTTTGGGTTTTCTATATGTAATGCATACCTACCACAGTAATTCAATGAAAGTTTTCTGTCACCTTTTTATATAAAAATTTAATCTAAATCTTGCTGTGTTGTGTTTTGGGATTTCTACTCATTCTCCACGTATTTTTGTTTTGGCATTAGTTTTGGTGTTAGTGTTTCATGAATACTTTAGAAGTGCACACCAAAACAGATGTTTGGCAAACAAATTTTGACCAGATAGAGCCAGAAATCTTATTCTTTGGCGAGGTGTAGAAGACAATATCAGCTGACTTTACATGGAGTTTTTAATGTTGTGTTTTAGACAATCATGAGCTGCAGAAGACAAAAAGTTGGCAGAAAATAATCAGCTAAGCTTGCGGCTAATGAAATTGAGAATTGATAATGTTTGTAGTTAGATAACTTTTCTGTACATCTGAATTATTCCTTTCATGGTAAAAAGGATTTAGCATAATCATTGATAAGACAGACATCCAATCAGCTCTCTTTTAAAATATTAAATGTATTTAAAGTATAAAAAAAAAATCCAACTGTTTAATTTTTCCAGAGTAGAAAACCAGCTGTTTTTAAGAATCCCTGTTCAGTTTGTTAGACTGTAGTAGTAACATTTTGAAATCGGGTGTAACAGAAACTTTTTTTTTTTTTTCTGAAAGGAAAGGAGGGGAAAATCAGAGTAACTAGAGTAAGTTTCTGAGTGACAAAATCCTGATGAATCTTCATGTACCAAACCTAGGGCAATCTTTTTTGTTGTGTTACCATAGTAGAGGGATTTACTTGTTATGTCAGACCCAGCCAGCCACTGAAATCCCTCTGCTCTCCTCCTCCAAGTAGTAACAGATACAAAATTGTGGAAAAAATGAACGAGAACTTTCCATCTTTTCTATTTCTATTTTGGGAAGCACATTTCTCATTCACATTATATGGTAAACTTGGTGGGGGTAAAAAGAATTGTTTTGCCAGAAACATTGAAGTGTTTTTATTCTGTACTAAAAAATGAGATGGGGGGCCACAAGGCCACAGATTAGCATATTCATATAGGATGAGAGGCATTGAAATTTGAATTTCTTCTTTGCTCTAATTATCAGAGTATAGGGAATAGTTTTTGACCAATAATGAACCAATGATTTGTGTTTCCTTTTGACCAATAATTCCGTCTTTAACACAAGAAACCCCTCAGATGGAAGTTTTTCCAAACAAGCATGTTTCTGTGAAGGAGTATGGCTTTGAGGAGGAGAGTTCCTTACCAGCTCAGCTAAGCAGGAAATAAGTAATTACATGTTATGCATATTTAATAAAGCAATTTTTCAGCTGCATTTTGTCTACCAAGCTCTTCCTATTATGAAGTTAAAAACTGATTTGTTGAAACTTACTGGAACTAAAGGGTAGAGAAATTGATATAATGAAATTATAATTTTATTGATGCATGACAAATTCATAACATGGATGACATTTCAAAAGGTACAAAAGATGAACTCTCTTCAAACCTAGAAAATATACCAATAATTGGATCCATGTTAGGGGTGTATACTGTTTCAGCTGAAGTCTGTATAGTTTGATATAGCTGCTTATAGGACAGAAATTGTACACAGAAAAAACCTCTGGAACATTACATCTGCACAATATTTCTCTCTTGATTTCTTAGAGACTTAGATTCACAAAAGAATTGGTGTTTTCCAGTACTAACTCTTACTGGGAAATCTCCCCAGTTCCTGAGGGATCCCAGCATCCCAGGGTTCTTGTTAAAGGAATTCTCACTATTAATTTGTGACTATATTTTCTCATTGTTTTATCAAACTCTGATTCACCTACTGGTTATATGATGGTGCTAATGAGACTAAGCTCATCGTTCATGCTTGCTAATGTGTAGCAACAAAGGATGAGAAAAAGGCTGAGGCACTTAATGCCTTCTTTGCCTCAGTCTTTAATAGTAAGACCAGTTGTTCTCCGGGTACCCAGCCCCTCAGCTGGAAGACAGGGACAGGGAGCAGCATGAAGCCCTCATGATCCAAGGGGAAATGGTTAGTGACCTGCTACACCACTCAGACACACACAAGGCTGTGGGGCTGGATGGGATCCACCCAAGGGAACTGAGGGAGCTGGTGGGAGTGCTCACCAAGTCCCTTTCCATCATTTCTCAGCAGTCCTGGCTAACCAGGGAGGTCCCAGTTGACTGGAAGATAGCAAATGTGACGCCCAAATACAAGAAGGGCTGGAAGGAGGCTCTGGGGAACTACAGGCCTGTCAGTCTGACCTCGGTGCTGGGGAAGGTCATGGAGCAGGTCATCTTGAGTGCCATCACACGGCATGTACAGGACAACCAGGTGATCAGGCCCAGTCAGCGTGGGTTTGTGAAAGGCAGGTCCTGCTTGACCAACCTGATCTCCTTCTGTGACAAGGTGACCCTCTTAGTGGGTGAGGGAAAGGCTGTGGGTGTTGTCTACTGGGACTTTAGTAAAGCCTTTGACACCATTTCCCATAGTATTCTTCTGGAGAACCTGGTTGCTCATGTCTTGGTCAGGCGTACTCTTCACTGGGTAAAAAACTGTCTGGATGGCCAAGCCCAAAGAGCAGTGGTGAATGGAGTTAAATCCAGTTGGCAGTCGGTCACAAGTGGTGTTCCCCAGGGCTCAGTATTGGGGCCAGTTCTGTTTAATATCTTTATCAATGATCTGGATGAGGGGATGGAGTGCACCCTCAATAAGGTTGCAGCTGACACCAAGTTGGGTGGACGTGTTGATCTGCTTGAGGGTAGGAAGGCTCTACAGAGGGATTTGGAGAGGCTGGATCAATGGGCCAAGGCAAATTGTATGAGGTTCAACGAGGCTCAGGGCCAGGTCCTGCACTTGGGTCACAACAACCCCATGCAATGGGCTTGGGGAAGAGTGGCTGGAAAGCTGCCCGGCAGAGAAAGACCTGGGGGTGTTGGTCGACAGCCGGCTGAATATGAGCCAGCAGTGTGCCCAGGTGGGCAAGAAGGCCAACGGCATCCTGGCCTCTATCAGAAATGGTGTGGCCAGCAGGAGCAGGGAGGTGGTTGTCCCCCTGTACTGGGCACTGGTGAGGCAGCACCTCGAGTCCTGTGTTCAGTTTTGGGCCCCTCACTACAGGAAAGACATGGAGATGCTGGAGCGTGTCCAGAGAAGGACAACCAAGCTGGTGAGGGGCCTGGAGCACAAGTCTTATGAGGAGCGGCTGAGGGAACTGGGGTTGTTTAGTCTGGAGAAAAGGAGGCTGAGGGGAGACCTGATCGCTCTCTACAACTGCCTGAAAGGAGGTTGTGGTGAGGTGGGTGCTGGTCTCTTCTGTCAAGTAGCTAGTGATAGGATGAGAGGAAATGGCCTCAAGTTGTGCCAGGGGAGGTTTAGGTTGGATGTTAGGAAAAATTTCTTCACGGAAAGGGTTGTCAGGCATTGGAACAGGCTGCCCAGGGAAGTGGTTGAGTCACCATCCCTGGAGGTATTTAAAAGACGTGTAGATGTGGTGCTTGGGGACATGGTTTAGTGGTGGACTTGGCAGTGTTAGGTTTGTGGTTGGACTCCATAATCTTAAAGGTCTTTTCCAAGCTGATTGATTCTATGATAATTTGCATGCAGGTTTGACACTGTTGTGTGCACAGGCTGCCCACACCGTTACAGGCACCACTTTCCTCTTACGTTGTCTCTCAGTTGCTTCACCGCTGCTCTCTGAGCGCTCCTGATTTGTTGCAGGTTAAGGTAGAGCCAGAGAGTTATCAGAAATAGAGCTGGTGGCGTTTGAAGATATTCATGCCTGTGCTCAAAAGTAGGATTAAAGAGAGTCATCTAATTGGTTCGTAATGACAGCCAAGAGTGGAGACCTCGCAGGACCTCAGGTAATCTATACCAATGCTTCATGGTTCCTGGTAACACGGTTTTCTCATCTTTCTCTTTTTAAGGATGAGGAAGAAACATATATTTCTCTAAGGAAACAAACCGATGTAATTGCATGTAGTAATTGGCTCTGGCTACATTGAATATAAATAAGTATAGTTGCAGTTGTGGGGAAACTTTGCATTTGCAGTACAACAGCTGTTTACAGAGTGAAAGGTGATACATGAGGTCAGACTGGTAGCAGCAAACATCTTTTTTTTGTTTGTTTTGAAACTTCCTCACATGTTGTCTTATTGAATTAGGTGTAAATGAGACTCTGTTAAAGTTACAAACTAAGCATTTGGACTGAAATATTTCTTGATTTAGTAATAGCACACTATTCCATCTGAGGTAGGTCCTTAGAAGAAGAAGCTGTCAAACACATTGTGTTTATCTGTGTGATGACTCTGTGGTTTATCTGATAGTTGTCACATGAAGACTAGTGAAAATAGCAAGAGTGTCTTTAAACAAAACAGAAAAAAATATTATTTTTATTTCCATTCTGCCTAGTATTGATTGTGTTGGATAGTTATCAAAAATTATAAGTCATTTTATCAGAAATGTTAAAAAAAACCAACAAATTTTGAGTTAGAAGGACTACATGAAGAAGCTATTTATTAATACAGAAGAATTGCCATGTTTTACATTTAAATATTGTGAAAATCCCTTTCCATGAATGCTGGGATCAGTGCCATCTGGTCTCTTGGATCATCCCAGCTTAAAATAATGTGTGCTTCTTGCCATCAGTCAAAACTTCACATTCATTAACTAATTAAAAAAAAAAAAGAAGTCTATTTTGCCAACATTGTGGTATTTTCCAGTGAATGAAATCCAGCAGCGTATCCCTTTTAGCATTACTTTATGGCTATTCTAACGATAGTAGTAGTTTTCCTTAGTGGAGCTCATTTATCTTTGTGTACTGTGGTACGTTATGGGGAATAGATGTGTAATATTCTGGAACTATACAGCTGTCAACTTCCTGGGCTTTTCTTTGTAAACAACTTGATTAAATGAAATGTCATTAGGAACACTTTTGCTGGGCTTTTGCTTTCTTGTACGTGTTGATATGTTTGTAGGCAATTTCTCTTCTGGGCCTACCCCCTAATGATAGCTTCGGAAAAATATGTACTATGGCATTTTGTATAACAGGAAATAAATAATAAAATTGAGAAGAGCTATTTAATTAGGGTGAGCCACACCTGTTACCTATCTGCATCTCCTCAGCTTTGCATTAAAATGTTAATTGAGCACAGCTGCAGGATGGGCCCAATCCTCTTGGTTTGGAGTATACTTGACACTAATGTGAATTAGTACAGTTCGCCTAGGAGGCAGAGCTGACATTCCCGCCCACACACCCTTCTTCTTTTTCCACCACTGACGGGGTAGCAGGACTTTTATCATAATGCCAGTTGTACAATTTTTAGAAGTTTAGTTTTACTTATTTCGATCTGTGTGTACTGTTTTAATTTTTGCCATTACGTGAGCATGGTAAAACCATAAACTGCAGATTTCAGAGTTTAAAAAATGAGCATAAATATACTGAGGCTGAGCAGGAATTGAGCTAACACAAGGGAAAGCGTTTACCTGAGCAGCTTCCTCCCACATACTCCATACCTATTAGTTCCCTAATTTCCTTCCCTTTCTCCATACCACTCTTGGTGGGAGACTCCTGGGAAAGAGTTGGACCACTTAGCTGACCACTGAGGAAAGAAAAGAGCTCCATAGCAGTTGTTGCTCAGATGGCTGGACCCTTTTATGCTGCCTGGAGCCTCTTCTTCATCTCAGCTGAAGTCTGCTCCTTCTCTGACAAGAAGTCCCTTGCGTCCCTCACTGCTTGCTCCTCTCCACCCACTTGCCCCAAGTGCTGAACATTCTGCTGTCCCAGCAGCTACCCCTGGGGAGGGACTCAAACAGCAACAGCCTATTCAACGTTTATGTTGAAGGAACTGTATTTTTATAAAGCATCATGGGAAAAAATCAGTAATAAGGATGCTAAGATGTAGCACATAAAACACACAAATCTAACTTAATTTAATTTTTGTGAATGTGATTTTTGCTGTTTAAATATAAGACTAAGTAACATTTGTGATCAACCAACTTATAAAGGAGTAGCTACATGTGTGTCTTTGTTTCTCCCTCCCACCCCCTTCTCTAAGTAAAATTGCAGCTGGTGTGGACATCGTCTCAGTGTACTCTTCAAAGAATGCTGGGAAAAGACATAGATGGTCTTTATAAGATAATAAATTTTCGGTTGGTTCACGTTGAAATGATTTGACAAGGACAGCATGTTTGTGCCTGGTTAGAAAGATTGGCACCTGCGTATAGAAACCTAAATTGATTTGAGTTCCAACTCCCTTATCTTAAAATGTTTAGAAATAGGAAAGTTTTTATGATTTATTACTTGAAAGCCATCAAGTCTCCTGCTGGCAAAATGAAGCAGCAGTACATACCTGTTAACCCCATGTTCTGTCAACCTGTAAATACAATCTTTATAGAACTTTACATGTGGGAAGTTTATTTTAGCCATGTCCTACACTAGTGCCTGTTTTCTAGTGCCGTATATACTTTGGTATTTAAGTGAGAAGAATAAATTTTAAAAAAGGACCAATTTAGTGTTTCATGCTCCTCAGTGCATGGTTTTCTAA